>NW_023365724.1:283034-290545 GCF_000003815.2 Branchiostoma floridae
AATGTGCGTTACTTTCAACACTTGAATATCATAGTAAAACCCGTGGGCAAAAGGTAAAAAGTGATTTGAGTACCCAAAATTACTTTGTAACTGTTCTACATACGAATGAAGGCTCACCTGGGGGATAACCGCTAACCGCTAAGCGAACCCTTCGGTAACCGCAAAAAAGCGACCCCTTACGATCGGACTTCCGAAATTTCAAACATAATGTGCGTTACTTTCAACACTTGAATATCATAGTAAAACCCGTGGGCAAAAGGTAAAAAGTGATTTGAGTACCCAAAATTACTTTGTAACTTTTCTACATACGAATGAAGGCTCACCTGGGGGATAACCGCTAACCGCTGAGCGAACCCTTCGGTAACCGCAAAAAAGCGTTCCCTTACGATCGGACTTCCGAAATTTCAAACAAAATGTGCGTTACTTTCAACACTTGAATATCATAGTAAAACCCGTGGGCAAAAGGTAAAAAGTGATTTGAGTACCCAAAATTACTTTGTAACTTTTCTACATACGAATGAAGGCTCACCTGGGGGATAACCGCTAACCGCTAAGCGAACCCTGTGGTAACCGCAAAAAAGCGACCCCTTACGATCGGACTTTCGAAATTTCAAACAAAATGTGCGTTACTTTCAACACTTGAATATCATAGTAAAACCCGTGGGCAAAAGGTAAAAAGTGATTTGAGTACCCAAAATTACTTTGTAACTTTTCTACATACGAATGAAGGCTCACCTGCGGGATAACCGCTAACCGCTAAGCGAACACTTCGGTAACCGCAAAAAAGCGACCCCTTACGATCGGACTTCCAAAATTTCAAACATAATGTGCGTTTCTTTCAACACTTGAATATCATAGTAAAACCCGTGGGCAAAAGGTAAAAAGTGATTTGAGTACCCAAAATTACTTTGTAACTTTTCTACATACGAATGAAGGCTCACCTGGGGGATAACCGCTAACCGCTAAGCGAACCCTTCGGTAACCGCAAAAAAGTGACCCCTTACGATCGGACTTCCGAAATTTCAAACAAAATGTGCGTTACTTTCAACACTTGAATATCATAGTAAAACCCGTGGGCAAAAGGTAAAAAGTGATTTGAGTACCCCAAATTACTTTGTAACTTTTCTACATACGAATGAAGGCTCACCTGGGGGATAACCGCTAACCGCTAAGCGAACCCTTCGGTAACCGCAAAAAAGCGACCCCTTACGATCGGACTTCCGAAATTTCAAACATAATGTGCGTTACTTTCAACACTTGAATATCATAGTAAAACCCGTGGGCAAAAGGTAAAAAGTGATTTGAGTACCCAAAATTACTTTGTAACTTTTCTACATACGAATGAAGGCTCACCTGGGGGATAACCGCTAACCGCTAAGCGAACCCTTCGGTAATCGCAAAACAGCGACCCCTTACGATCGGACTTCCGAAATTTCAAACAAAATGTGCGTTACTTTCAACACTTGAATATCATAGTAAAACCCGTGGGCAAAAGGAAAAAAGTGATTTGAGTACCCAAAATTACTTTGAAACTTTTCTACATACGAATGAGGGGCTCCCCTGGGGGAAAACCGCTAACCGCTAAGCGAACCTTTCGGTAACCGCAAAAAAGCGAGCCCTTACGATCGGACTTCCGATATTTCAAACAAAATGTGCGTACTTTTCAACACTTGAATGTCAAATTAAATCTCGTGGGCAAAAGGTAAAAAGTGATTTGAGTGCCCCAAATTACTTTGTAACTTTTCTACATACGAATGAAGGCTCACCTGGGGGATAACCGCTAACCGCTAAGCGAACCCTTCGGTAACCGCAAAAAAGCGACCCCTTACGATCGGACTTCCGAAATTTCAAACATAATGTGCGTTACTTTCAACACTTGAATATCAAAGTAAAACCCGTGGGCAAAAGGTAAAAAGTGATTTGAGTACCCAAAATTACTTTGTAACTTTTCTACATACGAATGAAGGCTCACCTGGGGGATAACCGCTAACCGCTAAGCGAACCCTTCGGTAACCGCAAAAAAGCGACCCCTTACGATCGGACTTCCGAAATTTCAAACAAAATGTGCGTTACTTTCAACACTTGAATATCATAGTAAAACCCGTGGGCAAAAGGTAAAAAGTGATTTGAGTACCCAAAATTACTTTGTAACTTTTCTACATACGAATGAAGGCTCACCTGGGGGATAACCGCTAACCGCTAAGCGAACCCTTCGGTAACCGCAAAAAAGCGACCCCTTACGATCGGACTTCCGAAATTTCAAACATAATGTGCGTTACTTTCAACACTTGAATATCAAAGTAAAACCCGTGGGCAAAAGGTAGAAAGTGATTTGAGTACCCAAAATTACTTTGTAACTTTTCTACATACGAATGAAGGCTCACCTGGGGGATAACCGCTAACCGCTAAGCGAACCCTTCGGTAACCGCAAAAAAGCGACCCCTTACGATCGGACTTCCGAAATTTCAAACAAAATGTGCGTTACTTTCAACACTTGAGTATCATAGTAAAACCCGTGGGCAAAAGGTAAAAAAGTGATTTGAGTACCCAAAATTACTTTGTAACTTTTCTACATACGAATGAAGGCTCACCTGGGGGATAACCGCTAACCGCTAAGCGAACCCTTCGGTAACCGCAAAAAAGTGACCCCTTACGATCGGACTTCCGAAATTTCAAACATAATGTGCGTTTACTTTCAACACTTGAATATCAAAGTGAAACCCGTGGGCAAAAGGTAAAATGTGATTTGAGTACCCCAAATCACTTTGTAACTTTTCTACATACGAATGAAGGCTCACCTGGGGGATAACCGCTAACCGCTAAGCGAACCCTTCGGTAACCGCAAAAAAGCGACCCCTTACGATCGGACTTCCGAAATTTCAAACAAAATGTGCGTTACTTTCAACACTTGAATATCATAGTAAAACCCGTGGGCAAAAGGTAAAAAGTGATTTGAGTACCCAAAATTACTTTGTAACTCTTCTACATACGAATGAAGGCTCACCTGGGGGATAACCGCTAACCGCTAAGCGAACCCTTCGGTAACCGCAAAAAAGCGACCCCTTACGATCGGACTTCCGAAATTTCAAACAAAATGTGCGTTACTTTCAACACTTGAATATCATAGTAAAACCCGTGGGCAAAAGGTAAAAAGTGATTTGAGTACCCAAAATTACTTTGTAACTTTTCTACATACGAATGAAGGCTCACCTGGGGGATAACCGCTAACCGCTAAGCGAACCCTTCGGTAACCGCAAAAAAGCGACCCCTTACGATCGGACTTCCGAAATTTCAAACAAAATGTGCGTTACTTTCAACACTTGAATATCACAGTAAAACCCGTGGGCAAAAGGTAAAAAGTGATTTGAGTACCCAAAATTACTTTGTAACTTTTCTACATACGAATGAAGGCTCACCTGGGGGATAACCGCTAACCGCTAAGCGAACCCTTCGGTAACCGCAAAAAAGCGACCCCTTACGATCGGACTTCCGAAATTTCAAACAAAATGTGCGTTACTTTCAACACTTGAATGTCATAGTAAAACCCGTGGGCAAAAGATAACAAGTGATTTGAGTACCCAAAATTACTTTGTAACTTTTCTACATACGAATGAAGGCTCACCTGGGGGATAACCGCTAACCGCTAAGCGAACCCTTCGGTAACCCCTTACGATCGGACTTCCGAAATTTCAAACAAAATGTGCGTTACTTTCAACACTTGAGTATCATAGTAAAACCCGTGGGCAAAAGGTAAAAAGTGATTTGAGTACCCAAAATTGCTTTCTAACTTTTCTGCATACGAATGAAGGCTCACCTGGGGGATAACCGCTAACCGCTAAGCCAACCCTTCGGTAACCGCAAAAAAGCGACCCCTTACGATCGGACTTCCAAAATTTCAAACAAAATGTGCGTTACTTTCAACTCTTGAATATCATAGTAAAACCCGTGGGCAAAAGGTAAAAAGTGATTTGAGTACCCAAAAGTACTTTGTAACTTTTCTACATACGAATGAAGGCTCACCTGGGGGATAACCGCTAACCGCTAAGCGAACCCTTCGGTAACCGCAAAAAAGCGACCCCTTACGATCGGACTTCCGAAATTTCAAACAGAATGTGCGTTACTTTCAACACTTGAATATCAAAGTAAAACCCGTGGGCAAAAGGTAAAAAGTGATTTGAGTACCCAAAATTACTTTGTAACTTTTCTACATACGAATGAAGGCTCACCTGGGGGATAACCGCTAACCGCTAAGCGAACCCTTCGGTAACCGCAAAAAAGCGACCCCTTACGATCGGACTTCCGAAATTTCAAACAAAATGTGCGTTACTTTCAACACTTGAGTATCATAGTAAATCCCGTGGGTAAAAGGTAAAAAGTGATTTGAGTACCCAAAATTACTTTGTAACTTTTCTACATACGAATGAAGGCTCACCTGGGGGATTACCGCTAACCGCTAAGCGAACCCTTCGGTAACCGCAAAAAAGCGACCCCTTACGATCGGACTTCCGAAATTTCAAACAAAATGTGCGTTACTTTCAACACTTGAATATCAAAGTAAAACCCGTGGGCAAAAGGTAAAAAGTGATTTGAGTACCCAAAATTACTTTGTAACTTTTCTACATACGAATGAAGGCTCACCTGGGGGATTACCGCTAACCGCTAAGCGAACCCTTCGGTAACCGCAAAAAAGCGACCCCTTACGATCGGACTTCCGAAATTTCAAACAAAATGTGCGTTACTTTCAACACTTGAATATCATAGTAAAACCCGTGGGCAAAAGGTAAAAAGTGATTTGAGTACCCCAAATTACTTTGTAACTTTTCTACATACGAATGAAGGCTCACCTGGGGGATTACCGCTAACCGCTAAGCGAACCCTTCGGTAACCGTAAAAAAGCGACCCCTTACGATCGGACTTCTGAAATTTCAAACAAAATGTGCGTTACTTTCAACACTTGAGTATCATAGTAAAACCCGTGGGCAAAAGGTAAAAAGTGATTTGAGTACCCAAAATTACTTTGTAACTTTTCTACATACGAATGAAGGCTCACCTGGGGGATAACCGCTAACCGCTAAGCGAACCCTTCGGTAACCGCAAAAAAGCGACCCCTTACGATCGGACTTCCGAAATTTCAAACAAAATGTGCGTTACTTTCAACTCTTGAATGTCAAAGTAAAACCCGTGGGCAAAAGGTAAAAAGTGATTTGAGTACCCAAAATTACTTTGTAACTTTTCTACATACGAATGAAGGCTCACCTGGGGGATAACCGCTAACCGCTAAGCGAACCAGTCGGTAACCGCAAAAAAGCGACCCCTTACGATCGGACTTCCGAAATTTCAAACAAAATGTGCGTTACTTTCAACTCTTGAATAGCAAAGTAAAACCCGTGGGCGAAAGGTAAAAAGTGATTTGAGTACCCAAAATTACTTTGTAACTTTTCTACATACGAATGAAGGCTCACCTGGGGGAAAACCGCTAACCGAACCCTTCGGTAACCGCAAAAAAGCGACCCCTTACGATCGGACTTCCGAAATTTCAAACATAATGTGCGTTACTTTCAACACTTGAGTATCATGAGAAAACCCGTGGGCAAAAGGTAAAAAGTGATTTGAGTACCCAAAATTACTTTGTATCTTTTCTACATACGAATGAAGGCTGACCTGGGGGATAACCGCTAACCGCTAAGCGAACCCTTCGGTAACCCCTTACGATCGGACTTCCGAAATTTCAAACAAAATGTGCGTTACTTTCAACACTTGAGTATCATAGTAAAACCCGTGGGCAAAAGGTAAAAAGTGATTTGAGTACCCAAAATTACTTTGTAACTTTTCTACATACGAATGAAGGCTCACCTGGGGGATTACCGCTAACCGCTAAGCGAACCCTTCGGTAACCGCAAAAAAGCGACCCCTTACGATCGGACTTCCGAAATTTCAAACAAAATGTGCGTTACTTTCAACTCTTGAATATCAAAGTAAAACCCGTGGGCAAAAGGTAAAAAGTGATTTGAGTACCCAAAATTACTTTGTAACTTTTCTACATACGAATGAAGGCTTACCTGGGGGATAACCGCTAACCGCTAAGCGAACCCTTCGGTAACCGCAAAAAAGCGACCCCTTACGATCGGACTTCCGAAATTTCAAACAAAATGTGCGTTACTTTCAACACTTGAGTAGACACTTTTACATACATCTACGTGGAAAGGCTGGAAGAATGCTCAATATTTTCATGTCTTGGAGCAGTGTAAATAGCATCATCTTATCAATATGGTGAAAATACTCATTGGTGAAAAAGCACCACCCAGCGTCTTTCTCAAGAGCAGCAGGTGCAACACTGAGATGTCGAATCAGCACCAAGGATATCGCCCATCTTTGCCTATTCCGGGGTTGGCGGCAGGTATCAATGTTTGGTTTATGTAAATTGAAAAAAAAACGAATTTTAGCGTAACAATGGTGGTCAGTGACTCATCTACCGACTCATAATTTGTTAACATTATAATAGTTTCATGGATTATACAGAGTATTGCTTTTTCTAGCCATCCCGCGAGAGAAAGTAGTCCATTCCATGAACGCGGAGCGGCTTGACTATTTTGCAGACAGCTTGCTGGGGGAATAGAAAAGTCTATCTTCTAGTTGATATAACTATCCAACCTTCTTTATGGGCCTGTTTACAATATCGAATTGTCGTTTAATGGGGAGATAGTACCAAGTTTATTCACCGCCACAACCCGGTTGTTATTCTTGTGGTCATCCGCGGTACCGAACAGGAATGATGAAACGATCGTTGTATTAAAAAAAATGCTAACATGTTCTTATGTGTACAATCAAAAAGATCAAGTCAAGTAGATTACCTCTGCCCGTTCACAAACAACAGTCTAAAGTCTAAAGAGGGGCTTAAACCTTAGAAATAAGCCAACGCAATATTTGTTTGGGACAATTTCTTTCAGTTCTAACAGAGACAATCCAGGATCATTCCTCCTTACGTTCGATTTTTCGTTCTGTTTACCCTGGTTACCATGGACACGGGTTCCACACAGATGACAAGTTCCAGTCCGTGAACTAGGTAAGAAAATTTGTTTTCTCTTTTTAAAACGAAGAAAATGGGTTGAATTACTAGTAAAAAGTAACAAGTCTTTGCCTAGTTTTACGTCTAGCTGTTGTGTACACACCACAAATGTAGTAAGAGCTCTTAAAAGTCCCAAGGTTTTGGCTACACACATGTATAAAGCAGGAACAAATTCATTCTGCTGTTCGGGACTAACTTTTCAAGGTCAATTCTACACTTAGTAGAAGGGAGTAAGTTTTGTTTGTAAATGTTGATATATCTGATATGTTGAAATATCTGCAAGCATATTAACGTATTGTAGCTGTGGATTAAATCGGAGACACTAAGAAATATCTAACAGATTTGACTTTGTTATTAACGCCCCGCACTTTCTAGGTCTGACGTTCTGACAAGTCGAGAATTTGCGACAGTTTGTTTTCTGAACTTCCGAAGTGTACGCGACTGT
>NW_023365724.1:290645-292941 GCF_000003815.2 Branchiostoma floridae
ACGTGAGGAAAGATGACAACGTTGTCAAAAGAAGATGGGAGAACTGTTGAGCGAAAGATGAAGGTAAGTTGTCCATTCCTTGTCGGTCATTTCCGAAAATAAAAAACGTTCAACTTTCTAGTTGGGAACACACGGATACCGATTCTCTTTTGCACCCCAGTTACACCCGATTGTTGCATTTATTTTCCTCTTACTTTGTCAACGACTATTCAGAGATTTCTGACAAGTTGACCCAACTACACAAACTTTAATATATTCCCATAGTTTACTTTTATCAATTCTTTAATCAACATATTCACCTTTTGACCTTTTTCTTAACCTTTGCTTTTCCTTGCTCTGTTGTGTTGTGTTTGTGTTCTTGTTCTCATTCCAGCCTGTTCCCTTTCCTACTCTCAGCAGAGTCAGGGAGGAGAAGCAGCAACCTCCTTTAGCCAGTAAGAAACTGTTTAGTCAGTTTATGATGCTGTTATGATGATGATGTTGATGTCAGAAGTAGTGTTCACAATGATCAGAAAAAGACCAATGGGGAGGGATGACCAAATGTATATATTTCTTCACCTTGAAACCAACACCAACCCATTTTTCTACAGTTACTCAAGCAACTTGATAGAATTTGGAAACAGATGTTTCAGACAGTCTATTGTAAGTGAATGGATGAGAATTTGTAACATATCAATTCAGATTTTTGCTTTTAATCCTGATTCTCCATTAACTCTATGTACACTGACTGGAGACAGCAGAATACTGCCTGAAACATCTGACCATTTCTAAATTCTATCCAGTTGTTTGAGTAACAGTTGCTGTTACTTTACGTGTCTTACTTTACCTGGATGTCTAACCTTCATCAACAAGTCCTGACTGGTAAGCCCTTAAACCATGGAATTGACTCAGTGTGGCCTTTATATATTCATGTACAAAGAGCAGTTGAATTTTTCTCAATACATGGTAACATTTCAACTGTAGTGTGAAAGGACTTACTTGTAAAATTAGTCTCTTTGCTTTCAAATTATCACTGAGAAGGAAAACACAATTTAATGGACCTCTGCATTTGAACTCTGAGGTAAAAGTTAAGAGACAACACATTTTAGGAGTGTTTGCAGGGACATTTCGGTAACATCACTTTAACTGTCTCTATCTGTTATTCCAGCAGTCTGAGGAGAGATACTGGTACAGTACAGGAGACCCTGTATGCTCTTCACAAGTAAGTAACTTTATATGTAGAAAGAACCTATAATGGCACCATGGATGATCTAGTGGTGTAGAGGAAGGGGTTGCAGTTGTTTAGATTTGCAGTTATTTAGATGGGACGTCAAGCCAGAAAAGATCTCACAAATCAATCTGGTCTGATGTAGATTGTTATGTTACATTAAGAAAGTAGAAAAGTTACATTTTTTTGAAGCTGAGTTAACTGGTTTGTGGTAAAAGCAAAATTAGGAACAGCACAAATGAAAAGTTCATTCAGGACTTTGGAAAGATCCATGCTTAGTGACAAACTTGGGCACTATTCATGTATCTTACAGGATAGAAGAAAATTCATCTACACATATATGAAATACTGTGCATTGTTGCTAATGGTTTGCAATATTTTTATCATTCTTAATGTTGCCTTATTGTCCAATTGCTATTTTCTAATACTAGATTTCCTAATAATACAGTTTCAGAACAGCTTTGCATTAATTACTGCTTGCACTTTATCACATGTGAAAGTGCCACATACTTTTCTTTGTCTGTTTGCTAGACTCCATTGATTTGTGGGATACCCATATGAATTGTCTGTATGAAGTCACACAATGATTTTGACATCATTTCCTCAACACTGGTTATTCTTAATCCAGACTGTTTCTCAAGAAAAAGGAAGACGGCTCCCCATTTCACAGGTAGGACTGTGTAATAATGGTTTTTTTGTGTGGGGATTTGATCAACTCTAGATTGCTTCTGAAGTAAACATTTGAGTGCACAATGTGGTCATAGGCTGCATCAATGAAGGTTTGACATCCCGTACTGACACTTTGAAGAAAGGTATTAGATTCTACCTGAAACCTCAGACCATTTCCCAAAGTATATCCAGTTGCTTGAGTAATTGCTATTTGATGGAGTCAGACTGACTTCAGACTTGCCTTTTCTCTCATTAGAAACAAGTGCTTTTAAAAAAGCCTGGCATTTTGCCAATGTTTGCGTGTGTGAACGTTTTTTTCTAGTTATTAGAATGTCATATAAATAGAACAGAGTAACTAAACCTGATATTGGCGCATGGAGAGATTCACATATGTGCCTGAACTGCAGCAGATCTAGACGC
>NW_023365724.1:293323-294670 GCF_000003815.2 Branchiostoma floridae
ACTACACTGGCCAGAAGGCATTTTGCGACTGCAAGTCGCAAAATGCAAAAAGAGACCATATGTAACTTTCATAATATGTATTGACCCCAAAATACTCATACAATAGTTCTTGCCTTCCTTGTCATCAATGCTTTTCCATTTCTGGATGCAGAACATTTCCTTGTCCTTGGTGCTGAATGAAAATCTGCAGCATGCACACGCGTATCTATGTGTGTCTATGCATGTATGTCATAGTGTGTATACTGTATATGTAATATGTATGTATGTCAAATACACATTTATAACTTTTTTTTGAGTGTGTGTGTGTGGGGGGGGTGTTTGTGGGTGGGTGTGCTAGCATGAGAGAGGGAGGGGGGGGGTTCAAGCTTTCTTTTGGAAAGCAAATAGACTAATCCTTCCTAATTTACAGGGAGGCTGCAGAGCTTCTAGAGCTGGCTCAAGAGTAAGTTAATAGATTACTTTGATTTCTTATTGCCTTATTAGTGAAAAGTCAAATACTTCACTGACATTGTTAAACTGAAATCGAGAGGAAGGTAAGAGAGTATGTGTAACACACAAGCTTTGTAATCGTAAGGTGCTAGCTTATAGAGACAGAGAGTATCAATCATAGTTTATCACAAGAAAATTGTGTTTGTAAAGTCATTGACAGAATTGATTGTTTTGTGTTCTCTCCCCAAAACAGGCAAGCTGAAGTTGCTGAGGATGACCTGGTCAGGACGTCCTTCCATAATGCAGAACTGCAGATGCTGCTAACTGATGAGAAGCTGTGAGTCTTTCAGAGTCTTCATCGTGTATTTGGTTCTGTTTCTACTGTTGAAGTGCTTAGGCCAGGAACTGGCCCCTTGCTCCTCTCCATCTGTGTATACAAGTTTAAAATCGTAGTTTGCGAGGATTTGAAGTTCCTGACAGGGTCATTTTGATGGTAGGGAAACATACATTGAACGTTACAGCACAAGTCTTTGCGAATTGACCAACATTCCGGAGATCAATTATATCAATCATTTTCGGTAGATTTGACTTTGTCAGGGTCAGTTGACCTTTGTTTGAGACAATTTAGACAATGTTACTTGGCGAGAAAGATTAGTGGGTACTGAAAGCATAACTTATTGCTTGTAACTTATTGCTTGGTAATTGGTCAGCATTTTCTCTATAGTGGCCACCTGTCTATAGGGGTCTACCGAAAGTGCAAAAAGGAACGAAAAGGAGCGAAAAGGAACGAAAAGGAACGAAAAGGAAAGTACCGAAAGTGCGAAAAGGAACGAAAAGGAGCAAACGTTCCTTTTCGTTCCTTTTCGTACTTTCGGTACTTTCCTTTTCGTTCCTTTTTGCACTTTCGGTACTTCCTTT
>NW_023365724.1:295800-312565 GCF_000003815.2 Branchiostoma floridae
GCTTCAAAAAGTACAAAGTCGAAGGTCAGTCTCAGCAGTTGTGGTGACCACCAAACATGATCAGACAGACCAGGGCCAGTCAGACCATCACCGAATCCAATCAAAACACCACAGCTGATGTTGTGACCGGTGGTTATGACCAGAACCATTAGAATAAGATAGACCAGGCATAGGGCCGGTCTCAGGCTATCGCTAAAATCCAACACAGCACCACTAATAATGTAGTCATCACTGGTCATGATCACCGGTATGAAGATTTTAACCATCAGTTGCACCTAAACTTTTCAATAGCACACACACACACTTATGGATGCACGAATCTTTATTTCATTTAACAATTTTTTACAACTTCAACTGCTTGAAGTATCGGGTCAGATGCGGCTATTTTGTTAAGTATAAATTCCACTTTTGTCTGCTGTAGCAACTTTCACCAAAACAGAAAAAAATAAATCACAATGGCTCCACCATAAAAGGCAATGCCAAATAGTTCTGCCAAAATCATCAGAACACAAAACAGGATAGCATGATGTTTCACTAGAGAATTTCAGGTCATTTTCATAGAAAATCCGTGTACGAAGTATGTGGTTGGGGCACCTTTCTGCTTCCCTGACTAGAGTAGTCTCTAGGACCGGGTCCATGAACAAACGATAGGTCAACGTGAAAGGCAGATGACATTGTCTATTCTACAGCCTTTGGGACAATTAGGCACCTGCTACCACACTAGGTTGACATATTTCATGTTTTTCAAACGTTGCAAGTCTTGATGGGGATTGCAATGGTCGTCATTCTGCAAGCATTTCCACATTGCTTAGGGGGTCGTCATGGCAATTACGTCGCAAACCCCGGGAAACATCAGCAGTATGCTTCTCATGGCCACACCGTTTGTGACAGCGATGACTTTTTCGATATTTCAAACACACAGCGGTGTAAGGGTCTTAAAGCTGTTTTTCTGCCTTATACATGTATTATATTGTTTACAATGTAATCAATTTCCTACTAAGTCAAAGAAAAGGCGCTGCTATTTGGGCATTTAATTGTCCTGATATATTTTTGTTTGTGGATGATTGTAAAGGTTATGAATTGGGTTACAGTAGCAATTCAGTAACATTTCAGTTGTGTACAGAGCCCTAGGTTTGCTGAGAATAGTACATTTGTAGGTGAGATGGATTTATAGACCACTGATAATTTCTGCGCGGAACAAAGTTTTCATATCATGAGGCCGTCTTCGCAGTTACAGTGCCTGGTATGATATGGTTGTGAGTCAAGTCTCTAAGACCATAGAAACAGAATCCCTTAAGATCGCAGCAACAGAACCCATAACGATCATAGCAACAGAGGTATCTAGAATCATAGCAACAGAACCCCTTAGAATCGTAGCAACAGTACCCCTTATGATCTTAGAGACAGAACCATTCAGGATCATAGCAACATAATTTTTTTTGGATTATAGCAGCAGAACCCTTTAGGATCATAGCTACAGATTTTTTTTAGGATCATAGCAGCAGAACCCTTTAAGATCAAAGCAACAGAAGTTTTAGGATCATAGGAGCAGATTTCTTTAGGATCATAGCAACAGAAATATCTAGGATCATAGCAACAGGCATATGTAGGATCATAGCAACAAATGGCTAAAAAAGAAAAGGATGCTATCATTGGGATATTGTATAAAAACTTTCAGTGTAGTGTAATCTTTGAAAACAGTGTGAGTGAGCCATTCTATGTCAACTCCGGGGTAAGGCAGGGAACCCCCCCCCCCCCTCTTTTTTTTTTCTAATTACGGGTGATATGGAAAACAACATCAGATTAGTCTTGACCTCCAATACTTACCCTGAGGACCTTGCTTGATTTTGCTCATTATCTCGCAGCCCTAACTTCCTTTTATAACCAGTTACAGGAAAAAAACAGTCTTCGCGACAAACATGCCAAAGAAACTGGGCAGTAAAGAAAAAAATCCAAGTGATGTGCAACACACAACTACCATTCGTATTGACAGAGAGCCACTGAAATGTGGAAGAATTTACATACCAAGTCAAAGGCAGTGTTATGAATGCTGACAGAGGAGCACAAAAGGGCATTCAGGCTTGGCAAAGCTAGAGTTCCGTCAGTCGCCTCCATGTTTTTTTTTTTTTTTGGAAATCCAAATACTTCAGCCTAAAAATAAAGCTCAAACTCTATAACTGCATTGTAAAGTCTGTCCTTCTGACCACAGTGGTGGAAACACATCACAGTCCATCATGGAAAGAAGAGAATAAGTAACTAAGGAAAATGTATCAAAAGAACTCTTTGCTATCATAACATTAGAGAACTCGACGATTATAAAAAAAAACAGAGCTATACAGGATCATAACAACAGAAATGTTAAGGAGCACAGCAACAGAACTCTTTGCGATCATAGCGATAGAAATATATAGAATCATAGCAACATAGATCTATAGGACTATAGCAAAATAACTGTTTACAATCATAGTAACAGAGGTGTACAGGATCATAGCAACAAAAGTCTATAGGATCATAGCAACAGAACTGTTTACGATCATAGTAACAGAACTGTTTACGGTCATAGTAACAGAAATGTTCACGATCATAGTAACAGAACTGTTTACGATCATAGACGACCATAGTAACAGAGGTATTCAGGATCATAGCAACAGACGTCTATAGGATCATAGTAACGGAACTCTTTGCGGTCATAGCAACAAAAGTCTTTATGTTTCTAGATTTATCTAACGGCGGACAAAGCCAGAACAAATGTAATGAAAAAGTGTCCAGGTGTAAAGATTGTGAAAACACACTAAGGACTGTCAGCACCGAATGTAGGGCTATAGGTCTAGTACTCACACAGTATGGACTGTCAGTAAAGAATGTATGGCTATAGGCCCAGTCCTCACAACTTAAGGACTGTCAGCACAGAATGTACCGCTATAGGTCCAGTCCTAACACACTATGAACCGTCAAAAGAATTGAGTAGACAAAAGAAACAATCAGTTTTTCTTCTTGTCTTATTATTTTACAAATTCAGAACTTGTGTGCTGTATTACTGAGAGTACCTGTAGATGTTTGGTATATCTATTCACATGGAACCAAGGAATGCATCTTTGTGCACACCATTTCACTTATGAATATTCTATTAATTACATGAAATATGATTGCATTTTAAAAATAAATATTTAGCAGGAATTACGTATCGTTCTTCTGGTATGTCATCGTCTCCTCCCGATTCATGCATTAAGAGATATAAGAAAAGAGAAACCAAAAGGTTGCTCTAGAAAAATGTAACTCTATATAACAGTAATGTGATTTAGGAAGGCAGGTTGAACAACAGATTGTGCAATTTTTAATGAGGCCCGATCTTTACATGGTTCAATCAATGGTTCAATCAATGGTTCAATGTTAACCCAGCCCTTCCAAAGGCCCCTTCAAAAGGCCCTTTTCTCTTTGCCCAATTTTATGGCTTAGTTAGACAAGAGTACATTGCAGGCCAGTATTAAAACTGTATTTTTGACGTATGTGGTCCAGCGTAAATAAATCTACGCTTTAACCCATGTTTATCATAAAGATATATCAAAAATTGCATCAGAAGGAATTTATTTTGTAATAAAGAATAATGCATACTCATTGTGGGTCAAAAAGTTTTACAATACCGGTTTATTGTGCCAATAATTTATCTAACATAGATTATGTTAATGAGGTTGTTGAGATGAACGGACCTGTTCAATCCATGCCAAACATTTGTATACCTGTTAAATCAGGCATTTTTCAACATGTTCGCACTAGCGCAGTGGTAAAGTTTACGCATTCTAAACCAATGCACCCGGTTCGAATCCGGGGAGGTAGATTTTTTTCAACTTTTTTTTTCTTTTTTACATCCATTAAAATACTAATTTTTACATCCATTTGGCCACACCAATTTATTTCTTTGGTTAACGGATTCGCCGCTTCGTTGTTTTGCCGAATAGAAATAAAAATTAAAAAAAAGAAAAACTTAAAAATGCCCCGCAACAGAGCTCACTCAAAAACAGGCAATGTGTAGTGAAATTTGCTGCAGTTCACGCAAATTTTAACAGGTGGCGTCTACATCTGCTGCAGTTCAGGCACATATGTGAATCTCTTCATGCGCCAATATCAGGTTTAGTTACTCTGTTCTATTTATATTCTAATAACTAGAAAAAAAAACGTTCACACACGCAAACATTGGCAAAATGCCAGCTTTTTTAAAAGCACTTGTTTTGATGTGATCCTCATGTTAACTGATGAACACTGGTGAAGCGCCGAGGTACCTTTTCCTGACGAAATCCCTACTACCCGGCAAGGTACAGCTTTTTTTAAAGCACTTGTTTTTTTTTTTTCTTTTTCATTTTTATTACGATCTACATTTGGCCTACGTCACATTTCCTACCCGTGACCCTATTAGGCTGTTAGCGGGCACGAAAAATTCATGTTTCTGTCAATAGATTTTTTTTAAATGCCGTTGAACTGTTGTGTGTACGTTTTTTTTTGTTGTTCTTGTTGTCCCCCAAAGCCGTCCGGACGGACCCTTTGTGGTAATGTGACGTTAGCATTAGTATACACATGTAACGTTACTACCCTTATAGAACTTTATAAAATATCATAAAACTACAAGATAAGAGCGTGATGAAATTAGTTTACTATTTCTATATTCTTCACCTATATCAAAGTCTAAACAACACGCCAACCCATCGGCGAACAGTGAGTGATGATCCTTCTAAAGTGTTGGCGGGAATAAAACTACTTTCAGGGCAATCAGGACAATCTATTCACCTTTAACCCGCACTACTTCACCCCTGACCCCTCGATGCGACGGAAAGACCGCGCGGCTCGAGTCCCGGTTTGAGTGAGAAGAAAAAGCATCATTATTCATATGAAACAGGTATGACTTATTAACGAGCAGCCAAGTATTTTTATATCGATTGTAAGGGTTTGAAGTCATTTCTGTGGAAGAAAACCAGAGAAATATAATAATCTATAGGATATTTCTGGATATGACTATGGTGGAAAATGAAGGGGGGGGGGGGCGAAACCAAATATGCGTGCGACCCTCATAACGTTATGCAGGAGGCAACGTATTCGTTTTAAGGACATAAATAGCCTTTTTGTAGGGTACTTGTAGGGCACGGATTGTTATGTAATGCCATGTAAGGTAGTTAATTTTCTTACTGTAAAACACACATGGTTGAATACCTCTAAGTGACGTTTGAAAGCTTAGCTATGCGGCATGATGAAGTAGCCAGGGGAAGAGTGGGGCTGTTTTTCTAGCTCGTTGCAGGTTGTAGGGAAATCTGTCCTTTTACATCATCTGCTCAGCTATTACTTAATATGGAATCCAGTCCTAACGTGGCTTAGGTAGGCTTGGGCGGCCAACGTAGCTACGTGTAGGCTCTCTACGGGGCAGATGGAGCTTTCTGCTGCCGGGGTGATCGCCTGCACCCAGTACTCGGCGCCGGTAGGATTTTCACGCGGTAGGACTTTGCTTAGCCTGGGTACCAGCCCCAGCTAACCGGATCAAAAAAAAAAAAAAATATCCATCACACGGTCGGTTAGCGAGGCTAGATATTGCCCAGTGGGAGTTGAACTGCCCAGCCGTGCAAAACCCCTACCGGGTGTACGTATGTGGAAGATTACCCTGGCGACGGAAATACTCTCATTTCTCCGAAGGTAGGCTGGACAATCCACGGTAGACTGGATTCCAGGGTAGTTATTACTAACAGATTTTTTTTATTAAATCTGTTGTGTTCATCAAATTTGATTTTACTATTTTAGAGGGCCAGCTGAAGAGGGTAAGAATTATGTTACAATATCATCTTTGTTGTAACTTATATATATATTTTAGTATCTTTATGGGTCTGAACAGTCGGTATCTAAACTCTAAAATTTCTACCTTTATTATTCTGCAAGTGTGTTCCAGAACCACACTGTACAAATTTCCCTGCCATTTTTCTTGATGTGGGGTTGAATTGATCCTATTTGATATAAGAAAGGTTCTAAGCGAGATTGACAGGGATTTGTGACAACTTCGTCAAGCTAAAAAAGTATCAAAAGTTGAGAAAGTAACATTTCTCTTCTCACAAGACACGCCGAAATTAGGTTGAATTGTAATGTTAGTTGACAAAGTTATAACTTAATTGATTAATTTTCAATGCCATGATGACTTAAAAATAATTTCTACATTTTCCTATTAGGTTAGACATGACAACGGCAGGACACGGGTCTCACACTGGAGTAGGGCAGAAACGCTATGATGGGTCTCCCACCGGAGTTTCTCAGATTGACTGTGACGGCAAATCAAGTGACGCTGAAGATCAGACAGAAGTACAAAAAGTCAACTTAAAAGACGCTGGTGTAAAACCCTTCATGTGTAGGGATTGTGGGTACCGGACATTTCAAAAGTCTAGGTTATTGGTACATATGAGAATCCATACTGGAGAAAAACCCTACAAGTGTGGCAATTGTGACTATTCTGCTGCACAGAAGCCCAATTTGGACAAGCATATAGTGGCAAAGCACACGGGTGAAAAACCCTTCAAGTGTAACCAGTGCGAGTATTCTGCAGGACAGAAATCCCACCTTGACTATCATATAGCAACACACAGTGGCAATAAACCCTACATGTGTGGGGAGTGTGGTTACAGAACAGTTCAAAAGTCTTGACTTATCTCGACATATGAGAACACATATGTTACCCTCGTTCTGTCCACTTTAGATGATGTTTAGGGAGCCCAGAGGTGACACAAGAGCGACTAGGAGACTGGAGTTGAAACGACGTGAATTGATGTTTATTCCTTTTCCCGGCTACTGCCCCGACGCATGCGCGTCGGCCCGGACTATCCCATTATCCATAAAGGGGGTTATTTCTACATGGCAACACTCTCCCCTCTTTTAAAGTCGTCTCGGAACAATAACAATAACAATAAGAAACTATTAATGAACACATATATATGGTTGTTTAGTACTATGAAAAATAAAGGATATATTCTATTCTATTCTCCTTTGCGTTAGCCTCTTTTTTTTTTTTTTTTTTTTAGCTTTGGCACCGATAACATCTTTAACCTTGGCACTGATAACATCTTTAACTTTGGCACAGATAGCATCTTCAATAAACTGGCTTCACTGCTACTAACAGAAGCTCCAACATACTGACTGTTTTAGAACAGTTAACACAACATTAGGCCTGGTCTAAATTCTGAGCTGGAAGTCCTGCAGAGTCCACACAACTGGAATCCATCAGTCTCTTTGTTATCTATAAATAACCAACATACATGTCTCTCAAATATGGAATGATTTTCCACAATAACCTTGCATTTACTGTCCACAATATAATTGTCCCATGAGACTCTTCTCATTCAGCGGGTAATCCACGGGCACAGCGGCACTGGTACAGCGGGTAATCCACAGGAATAGTAATATCCACAATAACAGCAGGTAATCCACAAGAATAGTAATCCACTGGAATAATAATCCATAGCAGTTCACAGTCCACACGAATAACAGGTACTCCATCCCCTTAGCTGGGCGCGTACATGCGAATTATCGGTATTAACTGTCCAAAGTGAAGGCACGACTGATATAATTGCCCAGGATGCCCTGCTCCCGCGTTCCACATGTTCAGTGGCCATGGTGTCCCCACATTCCACTCTGCTGCATTTACTGTGTTCACCGTTGGTACTCTCAAGTAGCCTGGTTGGCCACCTACATCATATGTGAGAGTCCGTGGTGGTCTCCTATTTCGTCTTGGTCTGTTCTCTTCTACTTCTGCTGGGTCTGGAACATCCTCAGCACCCTGAGACACACAGGGCTGGTCCTCAGACTCAACTTCAACATCAGTTTCTTCATCCCTTTCACTACCTGTACTTCCTCTCTGGTCTTCTTGTTCAGGTCCAATTTCGACTCTGTTGTCTGCAAGTTCTTCTTCCTCATTATCACTCCTCTTGTCCTCTCTTTGAGGTGTTTTCTCTTTGCTTCGTTTGTCCACTGGAACCTCTAGAGGCAGTCCGTCACACGGTAGTAGCATATTTCTATGCAACACTCTTGACCTTCCTTCTCTGCATTCTGGGCGTACCTCATACACTGGAATATCTTTCCCCTTCTGCTTCACAATGATGTGGACTTTGTCCTCCCAGTGGGAACGCAACTTGCCCGGTCCTCCTCTGTCCGTCATATTTCGAACAAGGACCCGGTCACCACTGGACAGACTGAGACCGTGCACCCTTCTGTCGTACTGCTTCTTCCCTTTTGCACCTGTTTTCCTGGCATGCTGACTCGCAATCCTGTAGGCCTCCTGCATGCCACGTTTCCATTTCTTGGCATACTCAGGATATGATTGAACCTCATTCTCCTTGTCTTCAATCCCGAACAGAAGGTCCACTGGCAGGCGGGGGTGATGTCCATACAACAGAAAGTGAGGCGAATACCCAGTGCTCTCATGTCGGGTGCAGTTGTACGCATGAACCACTTTGTTAAGAGACGCCTTCCAATCTGTTTTCTGGGATTCTGGGAGAGCACGTAACATCGCTAGCAAAGTCCGATTAAACCTCTCCACCTGACCATTTCCCTGGGGGTGATACGGAGTTGTTCTCGAGGGCGACACTCCACTCAGCTGATGTAGGCGTTGAAACAACCTATTTTCAAACTCTGCTCCCTGGTCATGGTGAATCTTGAGAGGGTACCCAAATCTAGGAATGAAGTCATTAAAGAGCTTCTCTGCCGCTGTTCTCCCTGACTTGTTCCTGGTTGCATATGCTTGAGCGAACCGTGTGAAATGGTCCACAACCACCAAAATGTACTCGTAGCCACCTTTGCTCCTTTCAAGGTGGACATAGTCAATGGACACCAGTTGTAGCGGCTCAGTGGTGATGATGTTAGTAAGTGGGGCTTTGTCTGGAATGTTTGGCTTCCGGCGCTTAATGCACTGACACTTGGAGGTACAGTATTCAACTATGTCTCTCTGCATCTTTGGCCAGTAGAACCGTTGTCTTGCCAGGCTGACAACCCTGTCTGCTCCCAGATGGCCCATTTTGTCATGTAGTTCTTGGTACACAATGTTTCTATATTCCTTCGGGAGCACTACTTGCAGTACTGGACCAGCTCTCCGGCGGAGAATGCCCTCATCATCGATCTGCAGCTTTTTCCACTCCCGCATGTATTCTCTTGTACCAATTGAGTTGTCTTGCCTCTCTCGGGTAGTGGGATTCCTCCCCCCTTCTTTCAGCTCTATCACCTTTCTAATGGCCGAGTCCCGACGTTGCGCTTCACCGATCTCCTTCTTGCTCAATGGTCCTATACTTGCACTCTTGTCTTCAGGTGGTAGACTGTCAATGTTCGTAGTGATAGCACTTATCCATGTGGCATCTCCTTGATCCACTGCCTGCATGGCCTGGGTGGTGGCACTCAGTACATCACCACTCACTTCTTCTGTGCAGGTAGCCATAAACTGCTCAGCATCTCCTGGACTTGGTACTCTTGACAGCACATCTGCATCTGCATTGGCTTTCCCAGGTCGGTACTTGATGCTGAAGTTATAGTCCACCAACTCTGCCACCCATCGGTGACCTGTCGCATTCAACTTGGCCGTGCTCAGAACGTAGGTGAGTGGATTATTGTCGGTATATACTTCAAAAGATGGGGCGTAGTACAGGTAGTCTCGGAACTTCTCAGTAATGGACCACTTGAGAGCCAAGAACTCCAACTTCCCCGAGTGCATGTGGTAATTCTTCTCTGCCGGTGACAGTGTCCGTGAACCATATGCAATCACCCGGAGCTTGCCCTCTTGCTGTTGATATAATACTGCGCCCAAACCATTGGCTGATGCATCTGTGTGCAGGATAAATGGTTTCTCAAAGTCAGGGTAGGCCATCACAGGTGGGCTGGTCAGTTGTTCTGTCAGTTGATTAAGGATATCTTGGTGTTCCTCAGTCCACTGGACTGGTTGCTTCGCAGCACTGTCCGACAGCAGGTCGTACAGTGGTTTAGCAATTCTACTGAAGTCCTTGATGTACGTCCTGTAGTACCCGAGGAACCCAAGCACCCGTCGTACATCTCCTACAGTAGTGGGCTTCTTGTCTCTGATTGCCTTGACTGCTGCTGTATCTTCTGGATCCATCGTGTACCCATCTGCAGTGACTAGCTTCCCGACATACCTCACCTGTCGTCGGAACATCACACATTTCTTTGGCTTCAACTTACAGCCATGTTCCTGGAACCTGCGCAACACTCTCCTGATGCGCTCGACATGTGACTCAAAGCCTTCGCTGTAGACCATGGTGTCATCCATATACGGCTCGCATATTTCATGGCTCAAGCCCTCGAGTACTTCTTCCATATGCCGTTGGAATGATGGAGGCGCGTTCTTTAATCCCATGGGGACGCGAACCCACTCATAGAGTCCGTATGGCGTTACAAATGCTGTGTATTTCCTACTTTCTTCCTCCATGTACCCCTGATGGTACGCCTTTCCTAGATCCAGTACAGAGAACCATGTGTTTCCCTTCAACCTGTTGAGCACATCTTGAATCCTCGGGAGGGGCTGGCGATCTGGCACTGTTTTCTCGTTCAGTGCCCGGTAATCAATACATAGTCTCATTCCTCCATCCTTCTTCCGTACGCACACCATTGGTGATGAATATGGTGATTTGGATTTCGTGATCCATTCTTGGTTAATCAAATCTTCGATATATTCCTTAACCTCCTTGTACAGTGGGGTGGGAATTGACACATAATTCTTCTGAACTGGTTCTTTATCAGTCAGGTTGATGTTTAACTTGAGCCCCTCCATGCTGCCAATGTCGGACTCATCTCTGGAGAATGCCCCCGATTCCTCACGAAGCATCTGTCGCACTATCTTCCTCTGTTCTTCACTCAGATGAGACAAGTCAACTGGAGGGTCCCACAACTCATCAGGTGCATCCTGCTCTGCCTGGACTGTGTTGACTTGAGCTGGTTGTTTTGTTTGCTGATGGCTGTCGTTTACTGGTCTCACATCAACTGGAACCATTGATCTGATAGGTTCTATCTGACCCAAGACTGTCCTCGCAGGAAGGTAGACATCATAACTGTTAGGGTTGCTTACAGGCACTCTTATCAAACTAGTTGAACTCACCCTTGTGAGTACTGACTCCACCTCCAAGCCCGTGGGCCAACTCCCTCCTATATCTGGCTCAAACAAGACAGATTGTTTCTCTTCCACTGAACCTGTAGGAATTCTACATCTAACCTGGACAGTGGCTCCTCGTGGTATCTTGATTCTCTTCCGGCCAACCCTTACTCTCACCAAGTTTGTCTTACTAAAATCTTCCATCATGCAGACCAGCGCCTCTGCCTCTCCAGCTTCTACTGGCACCGCCTGAGACAGCAGAGCAGCTCCGGAGCAGCCGTTCCTGGCACACACACTCTGCATCTCCTCAATCACGTTGTAGCCAATTATTGGGTGCTCCTGTTTGTCATCTGATGTCACCAAGAATGGCACAGTTAGCTCTGGTGTGTCTTTCTCGCTAACCATTTTAAACTTCACTTCGATCCAGCCATCATATGGTATGTTGGTGCCGTTTGCAGCCTGTAAGTTGAAGTCTACTCCTCCCAGTATGTCGATCAATGGCTGAATTTCTGTTTTGGGCAGGTATTTTGTTCTCCACTTGTTTGTCATGATACTCACTTGGGCTCCCGTGTCCCATAACGCTTGGGTTTGTACGTCCTCTAAGTGACAAGAGACAAGGCACTTGTTTCCAACCAGCCTGGTTAACTTTCCTCTTTGTTTGGGTGTTAAGCGTGATGACATCATATTGACATTACCGGTATATTGACTCTGTTCTGTTCTCTTTGGTTCTGTTCTACTTCTAGTATCTACTGGTGGGTGGTGGGACTGCGTGGTATTCTTCAGGGCTACTCCCCGTCCCTTGGGAGGGCCCTGGACTCGTTTCCCCGGGGAGCAGCCTGACTACGGCATTCCCTGGCTTGGTGGTTGGTTCTTCCACACACGAAGCAGTGGTTGCATCTCTCTGCGCGCGCCTGCCAGCATTGGTCGCACAGCCTTCTTGGTCTTGCTGTCACCACATTGATCCCAGTACGAGTAGTATTTGTATCTGTAGTGTTTACTCTGGCAGCACTTCTCTTCTTCTCCTCTCTCTCCTGCTTGTCAATCACTGCCCTGCCCACTTTCTCCAACAGCTCAACATCCGTGGTCCCACACTTCCGGTCGAGGTGAGGCTGTATTTCCAGCCTGATTGCATCATCACTCAGGCCAGTCAGGACTGCCCGCAGGAACATGGCCTGCACAAGACCTGCGCTGTACAACTCGTCTTCTTCTTCATTAGCCTCTATAACTCGGTCCCTCAGATCCATCATTCTCATCAGGAAGTTCTGGGGAGACTCCTCGTTTGCCTGTTTCCCCATGCTCAGCTTACGATACAGGTCAGTAGCTGTACACTGTGGACACTGGGCCTTCACCACCTGCTCGACTGTCTCCAGGTCCATTTCCTTACCTTCCAGGTAAGAACGGAGGGCTGATTCTGCTGGGATGGCTCTAATCACCGCGTCTACGACCTCCTCCTCTGTATATCCCTGCTTCAGGCCACTGTTGACCTGGTACGTGAGGGACTTGAAGCTGAGGGTACCCACTTGGCCGATTATTTTGAACTCCTTCCTGCTCACATGGTGAGGTGCAGCTGGTCTAGTGTTAGTCTTCCAGTGGGTCTTCCTGACAGTGTCAACCCCTCCAGCAACTGATCGAGTGTTAGTGTTCCATAGGGTCTTCCTTACAGTGTCAATCCCCTCAGGTGACTCCAGGTGGTCCAACCTTCCTCCTAATTTCTTAACCTCTGTGCAACACCCCGTGACAACATTTGCTAGGTGAGTAGTGGCATCAACCAACTCTTTCACGGTGACTTCAACACTATTCTTATTCAGCTGGAGCCCTGGTGGCGTCTGGGAATGGAGGGGATAAGGCCCGCTTAACTGTGGAAGGTCGCTAGGTTTCGTCATATCAGACTGTCTCTTAGGCTTCACATCAGATGTTGTGGACTGTTTTGGACGTAGGAATTCTTCCACTGATCTTGTTAACTCCTCTACCGATTCCATTTTGATTCCACCTTGCGCCATTCTTCCCTTTGTATCTCTTCCCACAACAACAGTTCTTATCGGTACGGTCGCCCTCCCCCTCTACAACCGCAGCGCCATCTTGTTGACCTCTGAACTATTTGTTTACAACAAATTGACCTCTCTGACCTGTGGTCACGTGTCTTCTTTGGCGCGAATCCTTTTCTGTCACAACGTCTGGCTCCAGTGGCGGTCAAACTTCTCCTGTCGTGATCATCCGATCGGCTCCCTTTCCTCTAAGTTTTACGATCTCGGTAGAACCTCCATTTTGTTACCCTCGTTCTGTCCACTTTAGATGATGTTTAGGGAGCCCAGAGGTGACACAAGAGCGACTAGGAGACTGGAGTTGAAACGACGTGCATTGATGTTTATTCCTTTTCCCGGCTACTGCCCCGACGCATGCGCGTCGGCCCGGACTATCCCATTATCCATAAAGGGGGTTATTTCTACATGGCAACATAAACTCCAGAGGGGAGTGTTATTTTCCAATAGATTATGTATCAATAAATACACAATCAGCGGATTTTTTTCATAATTTCAATTGTGGTGAACTACACAACGTGTGTTTGTACAACAATATGACACTCATCAAACCCATGCAGACCCTACCCATGTATTTCCTACACGTATAGACACTTCCTTCATCATGCATATTTTCGGCATAAATGAGAGGCGATGTTCACATCAAGAAAACAAATTGTTCACAAAATATCAAAGAACGCATAACAAGACGAGTTTTTAACATTGCCCCTCAAATTGGTTTTGTAAACTACCTTTTGTCAGCCTTTGTCAGACACATTGTATTCAGCCATAGGCTGACACTAATTAATTTAATTAAAGAGTACTTGGGGAGTTTAGTACAATACTGAATGCTTTTTGATGTACGTGAGATTAGTGGTTACTTTATCGTATAATGTGAAGTAGTATGCATTTTTTAGTTCCTAAAATTGATATCTATCAGAAAATAACACTCTCTTCTGGAGTTTAGGACTCCTTTAATGTAAACAATGTGTTGTGTCATGTACTGTATGTCAATGAATGTCAGACATCCAGGACGACATAATGCAAAATAGATCAAGCAACTGAATAATATTTTCAAACAAAGACTAAAGTTTCAGCATCCACTGGCTACCTTTCATAAGTGACCAAAACTGTCTCAAGAATTGCTTCAACAGTATCTCTTAAGTATACTTTTGAAAGTTTTGAAAGTAGCTTACTTCACTAACTACATATAAATGACTGGGTAGGAAATGCTACCCGGGAAGAGCGTTACCAATAGGGGTGACAGCAGGAAAAGTGAGTTAGAACCACGGTTCTATGGTGGTTCTGGTTTCACATGAGAATAGTTTTCAATGTGGCTGGTTTGACCATAGGCGGTAGGCAATCGACTTTTTGTTTAAATTAGTATTACTTTGTCGTACATGTACAAAAGTTATGACCTCAAACAGTGTGTACTCGTTCAAAAGAGATTCCTGAGAATCATACGCTGACTATCACACACTCAGTGTACTCAGTGTACTCAGTCCCGAGAATCATACACTAACACACATTGTGTGTTGGTCCGACACTGGAAGAATTCCAAGAATCATACACTAACATACACTGTGCACTCAGTCCACTGAAAGATTCCCGAGAATCATACACTATTAGTATTACACTATAAAACCGTGACAGAGTGTGTACTTGGTTCACTGAAGCGTTGGCGGGAAATCTGAGTCTCGCGTCTGATTGGCTAGCAATGACGTCATCGTCCTGTGCAGCAGCGACCCTACCGGCCAGATATGGTACTGCTGGTAACGCTGTTCCCCGGAAATCGGACTTTACAAAATGCTGCATATCTTCTTTATTATTCGGTGTTGTGTCCCAAGGAATCTTGATTGGCTAGTAAGTAACACCTAGATAATAAGTAGTATCAATGTGTTTTATTTCATTGCGGCATTTCTCCGAAAACAAGGGCTTTTGAAATGGCGTTTCCTACCTATTCATTATTGTTCCTAACACCAAAGCGTTCGGAAGTCGGTGTTCGGCAAACTTCGGGTGATTTTGGCAACCGTTCGTATGTGTGATTCTTTGGAATCGACAGCGTGTTTGTGTAACCGCTAGTGTACGATTCTCGGGAATCTTTCCGTGGACCGAGTACACAGTGTGTGTAAGTGTACGATTCTCGGGCCTCTGAATCTTTCCGTGGACAGAGTACCCAGTGTTTGTAAGTGTACGATTCTCGACAATCTTTCCGTGGCCGAGTACACAGTGTGTGTAAGTGTACGATTGTCGGGAATCTGTCCGTGGACTGAGTACATCGTGTGTGTAATAAGTGTACGATTCTCGGGAATCTTTCAGTGGAGTCAGATTTTTATTACAGCAAACTAATACTGATTTCAACAAAAGCTCGATGGCCTACCGCCTATGGTACAACATATCACAAGATGTTGGACTAACTTCAACTGGGGTAATTTCAAGAAATCTTGGATGGATCTTTAAAGTTACTTCTGAAATGTGTTTCAGAATCTGTATAGTTGTTTGTAGATGTGTAGCTAGATAGGTAGGTAGGTAAGTAGGTAGGTAGCCTGATCAGCATTATTATCTCCATGAAAAATGGAGACATAGTTTTGGGTGTGTCTGTGTGTCTGTCTGTCTGTCTGTGTGTCCGGATTTTTGTAGTGAGCATAACTCAAGAACCTCTAAACGGATTACAATGATATTTGGTTTGTGGGTAGGTGTTGGGAAGACAAAGGTCAATGTTAATTTTTGGCCCCCTGGTTTGTGACCTTGGTACTGCAGCAGAAATTCATTTTTTTAATCTTTTGAACTGGATGTTCTATGGTCTTCATTTTTTGGTGGCAGATAGCTTGTGACATAAGGGATATGTGGTGTATATTTGGTCCTCCTAGCAGGTTTCTCTGGAAGTGCAGGGGCATTTTTGTTAAAATCTTCTAAGGACGATAACTGAAGAAGGGAATGACAAATTTACATGATATTTGGTATGTAGTTAACTTTGACAGAGATGCACAGGAGTGCAAATTAAGCAAACTGACAGTTAATTTGCATATTTAATTAGGAAAATCTGTATTTGCGGTGTTTCCTTTATAGAACTCAAATACATGGAATATATGTAGTTTGCGGCAGGTGGAACGTTATCAGATACCAATTATGCAAATAAGTCCTTAATTTGCATAATTAATGCAAAAGTGCCATAAATCATTGATGTGGTAAATGCTAGGACAATCAACATAGTGACCAGCATAGGTTTTTTACAGGTGTACATAACTAAGCATAGATTATGCAAATGTGGAAGACATTTACATAATCAGACTATTTCATGGAGATATGAGGTCTACGAACTCTTGTTTTCCATTTGCTTTGAGTCAAAAATTGACTTTGGCCTCTGGCAAGCATCCAGTTTCAACCCATACTTAAAACTTGGAAAACAGAAAATGGGGCTGTGTTCAGAAGTCTAAGGCTGACCATGAAAACAATGTTACTTGTAGTGTGTATGTGAATAGTTTTTAGCTGGTTATTCAACAGATTTCCCTGGACATTTGTGTAACAAAGTATCATATTCACACAACCATTGTATGTTTAAAACTCCACATTGGTATCTTCATTTAATATGAATTGAAATATATATCAGATTAAAAGGCCTTTATAAACCATTATGCAGTCG
>NW_023365724.1:314626-316125 GCF_000003815.2 Branchiostoma floridae
CTTTTAACAAAAATGCCCCTGCAGATCTAGAGCAACCTGCTAGAGGGCCCAAATATACACCACTATCCCTTATGTCACAAGCTATCTGCCATCCAAAAATCAAGACCATAGCACATCCAGTTCAAAAGATCCATAAAATGAATTTCTGTTGCAGTACCAAGGTCACATACCAGGGGCCCAAAATTGACCTTGACCTTTGTCTTCCCAACACCTACTCACAAACCAAATATCACCGTAATTCATCCAGAGGTTCCTGAGTTATGCTAACTACAAAAATCAGGACACACAGACAGACACACACACAGACACACACACAGACACACCCAAAACTATATCTCCATTTTTCATGGAGATAATCACTGTGTACTGCGTTGTGCTGTTGCGTAAGAGTCACTGTAAGACTATGAACATTTCTCTGACATTGGTACAGAAATACCTGACAAAAGTGGCACTGGTAAGCCAGGAATATTTATTTACCAACAATTTCTTAAGTTCGCAGTGTTGAGGTGTTATCGAGTTTTCCTTTCAGATAGAAAAGACAGAAGACTGCTGCAAACATCAGTAAGGTTCAGATTAAGACCTTTCAAAGTCCTAATCCCAGCTGGAAAAAGGTAAGTATGAGGATTTCAGATGCAAGTTTGCTTTTCAAAGCTTGAATCACTGAAACAGTAGAATTGCCTTTCGTCGGACAGAAAACAAAAAACAAAAAGAAGCCCGACTAAGACGCCCAAAAAGACGTCGAAAACAAGCCGGAGCCTAGCTAAAGTCTCTTGATGTTCTAAGCTTGGAGAGTAATCTTAATGTTTATCTCCAGAAAATGAAAGTATTTTGTTTTTGTGTTTGTTCCTTTTATTCTTCCTCCTCTTCTCCCGTAAACAAATCAGTGGGCTTGGACCGTCTGTCACCATGGTAACTGGTATAGTGGCAGACGCCATGTGGCGTTCTATTACATTATGCAGCAAGTGGTAGGACAGTGCTGAAGTCAAGGGACCTGATACATTTGTATATGAATATACTGCAGAACAGAGTTATCTCCAGGCAGATTTGCCGGTGCCATATTAAAGATAGTATCAAAGGAGCCTAGCACGGGCTAAAGGGAGTCAGCCTCCGGTGCCCGGCTGACTCCCTTTGGCCGGCCATACTCCTTGGCCAGCTTTGGTACTATCATATGGCACCGGTAAATCTGCCTGGAGATTACAGACAGATCAGCTTGTTAGGTTAGACCAAGGACATACGATCCAGAACGGATCCTTTCGGCTGGCAAAGAAAAATTGACAGGACAAATCCAGGCTACTGGAGGTTATCTGGGGGACGCGATTATATACGGTTGATAACGTTATAAAACTAATTGAAATTCGCTTATTTAAAATGAGCCTTTTTACTCTGGTAATCATTGAGAGAAACTTCAGTAGAGGATCAAGTACGCAACATATCGATGAGCGGAACATCCTTTTTCAATGTTATGAGGTTTCAAGTGGAAATACCCGAATGTACCCGTA
>NW_023365724.1:316133-322319 GCF_000003815.2 Branchiostoma floridae
CGAGATGGCAAAACCGGAAGTTGCGCTGCAGTACCAAGGATAGCCGCTAGGGGGCCCAAAATCTAATCACTTCCAGCTTTGATCACACACTACCAACACACCAAGTATGAAACCAATCCACCAGATCGTTCATGAGTTATGTTGTTTACACACACACACACAGACACACACACAAACACAAAATATAACCTCCATGACATTTCATGGAGGTTATAACCTATTGCAATAATTATCAGTTGTTTATGGTTGAGTCGAGTTGTTATCTCCTGGAAAAATGGAGATATAGTTTTTGGTGTGTCTATGTGTCTGTCTGTGTGTGTGTGTGTCTGTGTATCCGAAATTTTGTAGTGAGTACAACTCTGATGAATCTCTGGATGGATTACGATGATACTTGGTTTGTAGGTTGGTGTCGGGAAGAAAAAGGCCAAGGTCAATTTTGGGCCACCTGATATGTGACCTTGGTACTGCAACAGGATATCATTTTTTTTTTCTTTTGAACTGGATCTGTTATGGTCTTGATATTTGGATGGCAGATAGCTTGTGACGTAAGGGATATGTGGCGTATATTTGGCCCCTCTACCAGGTTGCTCTGGAACTGCATGGGCATTTTTGTCAAAATCTTCTTAAGTTGAATAACTGAAGAAGAGAGTGACAAATTTACATGATAATTGGTATGTAGGTAGCTTAGACAGAGATGTACATCTTGAAGTGCAAATTATACAAATTTACTCTTAATTTGCGTATCTAATGAGGAAAATCTGTATTTGCAGTGTTTCTTTTATAGAACTTAAATACATGCGCAAATATATATGTACTTTGTGGCAGGTGGAACATTATTAGATAATTATGCAAATAAGTCCATAATCAATGCAAAAGTGCCATAATTTATCGATGTGGTAAATGATTGAACAATTAACATAGTGAACAGCGTAGGTTATTTTCAGTTGTACATAATTAAGCATAGATGATGCAAATGTGCAAGTCATTCACATAATCAGACTATTTAATGGAGATATGAGGTCTCCGAACTCTTGTTTTTGGTTGTTTTTCGTGGTTTCAAGTTGTTTTCGGTATTTAGTTCAAATTGTTTTCGGTTGTTTTCGGTAATTGGTGAAAGTTGTTTTCGGTTTCTATCATCTTAATGAAAAATTGAGATATGGTTGTGTGTGTGTGTGTGTGTGTTTATGTCTGTCTGTGTGTCCAGATTTTTGTAGTGAGCATAACTCAAGAACCTCTCAATGGATTTCAATGATATTTGGTTTGTGAGTAGGCGTTGGGAAGACAAAGGTCAAGGTCAGTTTTTGGCCCCCTGATTTGTGACCTTGGTACTGCAGCAGAAATTCATTGTTTTTTAAAATCTTTTGAGTTGGATCTGCTATGGTCTTGATTTTTTTTTGTGGCAGATAACTTGTGACATAAGGGATATGTGGTGTATATTTGGTCTCCCTAGCAGGATGCTCTGGAATTGCGGGGGCATTTTTGTCAAAATCTACTAAGGACGATAACTGAAGAAGGGAATGACAAATTTACATGATATTTGGTATGTAGGTAGCGTAGACAGAGATTCACATCAAGAAGTGCAACTTATGTAAACTGACAGTTAATTTGAATATCTTATTAGGAAAATCAGTATTCGCGGTGTTTCCTTTGAAGAACTCAAATACATGCAATATATGTAGTATGTGGCAGGTGGGACATTATCAGATACCAATTATGCAATTAAGTCCCTTATTTGCATAATTAATGCCAGAGTACCGAAATCCATCGATGTGGTATATGCTTGGACAATCAAAATAGTGACCAGCGTAGTTTTTTACAGGTGTATATAACTAATTATAGATATGCAAATGTGGAAGACATTTACATAATCAGACTATTTCATAGAGATATGAGGTCTACGAACTCTTGTTTTTGTAGTTTTTGGTAGTTCTTGGTTTTTAGTGGGACCCGTTTATACCTCTCTACACATCATCATATCTACCTTCCTACTGGTGTGCCTTTATATACCCCGAGGTATATTTAGAATAGGGTAAAAAAACAGAATTCAATACAAATTTACCGAAATATGGACGAAAGGGAAATAGAAAGTTGGTATATGTTCCACCGTCGCTGTTACGGATGATAAATATAAGCAAGTTTAGAACAGCTCATATCAAACGAATTGTTACCTTTCTATCGGGTTCCTCGTAACGACAATGCTGTAATAGGACGATACACGATGGTCTATCTCTTCCTTATTGTACGTGTTTAATAGTCTTGAAGTGATAGAGCCCTTGTTTATCTTCAATTCCTTCGCTGTCATATTATAACCATGTTCCAGATTATATAACAAAGCCGATGTTGTAGTGCTTCCTGTTTTTCCAGTCCGACAATATATGATTTTTCTATTTTCACTCACGACGAAGTAAAATGGATTCAGGGATTTCTGAAAAAGAATGGAAAGGGGTATCGGATTTTAAAACATCAGCAATAGCTATGCACATCTTTGTCAAGCTGATTGTTACATTTACAGTTTAAAAGAATGCCATTTTAGCCATCTTTTATCTTAACCCTCAAGCACCCGACCTTTTTTTGCGACTAAAATGACCGAGTGGGGTCCAAACGGACCCCAAAATGTTTTGTTCATAAAATCTCAGTACCATTTCTTATCGCCGATCATTGTATATGCATTGCTTCTTCAATGTAAGAGGAAGATTTTGAGATGTAAGTGTGTTGCTTATTCCAACTCATTATCATAATTTATGCAAAAGTTCAGAAGGACCACGTTTTGCACTAAACCTATTCCGACCAGATAGGGGAATTTTGAGGCCCTCAGCAACATTTATGTCGCATAACTCATGAACGGCTAGAGCTAAAGCTACGAAACTTGGTAATTTATCAAAAAATATTGTTTGCAAAAGTTTTTGGTCAATAAAGTAAGTTTATCATTTTTGGGGGTTGCCATGGCAACCATATTCTAACAGGCATATTTTTGCCAAAGTTTGACAATTTCAATTTAAACAAGGGTTTCTTGGTAGACTACACCTGTTTTCTGACAACAGTTAAATTCTATGAAATTCAATGTAATTTTCATGACTTAAAATGTTTAATTTATGCTAATTTCATGACGTCATTGGTCAAAATCCAAGATGGCCGCCCTGATTAGGTAAATGACGTCATAATGTCGTCACATTACATGTTGATGACACATAATTTTTTGTGAGGATTAAGGGTTACATTCTTATTATTTTATGAAAGTTTGGTAGTCATACTATAAGTGGTTAAGGAGTTAGTCTCCAAAGTTTGTTTTAAAAACTGCACATTTTTGCTGGGGTCCGTTTGGACCCCAGAGGGACTGAACACAAACTTTCTTTATAATTTCCACATAATTGTACCAATATTTGCGTAAACTTAGGAGAAGGTATAAGACTTATTGACTGACAAAGTTACGGAAGGATATTTTCCTCAAATCAAAAATGATCAAATGGCACTTCAAAATGTACGCCTGGGGTCCAAACGGACCCCACTCGGGTGTTTGAGGGTTAACTTAATAGAAAAACTTCATTAAATTGACGAGCAGATATATTGACTGTTTTAAAATTGGATTTTAAATGTCAGTACCATAGTGATCTTTAGACGCAAAGCAACTAGATGTCCCGCCATTTTTGACTCCTGTAAGTCTAAAATGAATCATCATATGACCAGCAAAATTTCAAAGAATTATGTAGTCTGTAGACTTCTGGCGATTTTAAGAAATCTGTCGCAAGGACGACGTAACATGACGTAATTATGGTGTTATCAATTTCAATTTATTGGCTAGATTATTTCGAAGAAGATTAGAAAATGTTCTTAAAACCATTCACATTTGTTTTGGGTAAGATGTAAATGTTTCATATTTGAGGATGGTAAACATAGATAATGTCTCAAACAATGATTTGTTTGTGTTAGCAAAATGTCTTTATTGTTTGTAACTCTTTTCTTTGCAATATGTTATTATTTGTAGCAACGTGAACATTGATTAATTATATTAATAAATTACGATGACAGGTCCAGTTGAAATATTATCGATGTATATGGTTGTAATAAAATAAATTGAGCTATTAACTTTGTAATTCAAGAGATTACTGACCGCACTTGACGAAAAATTACTCTGACAGTATTTGGCAAGCAAGGACTTCCTTCTTTGCTGTTCCGTTTCCACCAATCTGTCCACGGCCTCTTCGTCAGAATCTTTCAGAGAATAGAAATAAGATTTGATATTTTATTAGCTAAATTCTAGCTCTGTCATACAAAAAAAAGGACGTCGGTTCGACCGAAGCAGGCAAAATATTAGCCCGGCGGTTCTCGTCAATCAATGTCCCTCCAAAAAGCTAACGCTGAATGTATTTTCTTTGTACGGTAGCAAGACCTTACCCCCACTAGACAATTTTTAGTGCGGCAACCTTACCTTCTTCATTTTTAACTTCCGCTTGAAAAGAAACTTTCAATGTTCCAGGCTCATGATAAAGATATATGTAGATAATAATTAGCACGGAGATGAACGCCAACAATACTTTACAGAAATGTTGAAACAGTCCGACTGTAGTCATTTTCGTCTTCCTCTGATTTGCTGCAACAATACATATGAAAAATTATTTAGGGACCTTGTATTGCCATTAATTGGTAACATGTATCGCTAGAATATTGCTAAGAAGACGAATGGAAAATTACATTTAAAGGTTATTTCTGTTGGCGAAATCCTTCAAATTCCAAATTATCAATACCATATCTTCTTTACTCACTATATCTTTAAACAATTATAAGTACTTACAAACAAGCGTTCGACCGTTCCTCTAGTCTTCCGTATCTTGATCTGGCCCAAAGTAGTTATCATGTATAGTTAGAGGAGGCGTGACGCTAGCAAGAGGTCAAAGGTGCCTGGTTTTAAAAGTAGTAACGAATCAGGACAGCGTAACAAAATTTTCGTCATAGTCCTTTGCAACTAGGAGTACAGAGGAATTTTCAGATACGAAAAGTAGGAAAAGTCCTTTTACCCGTGACAAAGAAGATTTATTGAGTGACTTAAATTCTGAATGCTAATTCTACCAATTACATTGAAGTGTAACTTTTGTCTGATTACTTTAAATAATTATAGATTCACTCCAGATCATAGAGATTTGTACCAGATAGAAACACTTTTGATACTCTTACTCCTGCGATTTTTCCCAGAACTGCACTTGTTTCGTTGCAATCATTTTAATCGAAGAATAAGGTAATATACTTATGTGGTAGCGGTAAGTAGCATGTAAGGATAATCATAAATAAATTAACAGAAAATTGGAGCTTAATATTTGGTTCCAGACAAGTAACACTATGGTTCTTATACAGACTAAGAGGACTCCTTGCGGTTGTACCTGTTACATATGTTATTGCTTAGAGTTTTTTTTTGATGGATCAAAGAGGGCACCTGCGATTTTTCCCGGAACAGCACTTATTTCGTTACAATCATTACAATCTATGAATAAGCTAATATACTTATGTGGTAGCGGTAAATAGTATGTAAGGATAATTAAAAATAAATTAACAGAAAATAGGAGCTTAATATTTGGTTCTAGACAGGTAAGCATATAATTCTTATATATTCTCAATGTAATTGCTTGATTTTTTTTCGGTGGTTCAAAGAGGGCACCTGCGATTTTATCTGGTACTGCACTTGTTTCGTTTTGTTTTGTTCATTTATTTATTTACAGAATTGAATACAAAAAACATAATACGAAGCAATGCATCAAGTAGGTGCAGGAGGAGGGAAAAGCGAACTACTTTATACTAGACGAAATTTATTACAATCTACAATCTGAATAAACGAATAATAAACGAATCGATGAATAAGGTGAAGAACTTAATGTGGTAGCGGTAAATTTTAAGTAAGGATAATCAAAAACGAATTAAGATAGAATACGAGATTACAGAAGGATAATTAAAGAACGGCAGATTTGCATCATCGTAGGCATGCAGGTAGATTAGGAAGAGATTTACACACATAGAGGAGAATCTATTTGAAGGAACACCATTTCCATTATACAACTTTCGGTCATATGTGCATTTATGTGCTGATAATAGAATATGAATTTACGACACTGTCAAAATGCCCTTAGTGTGGTGAGGTCAGCAATTACCAGGAATATACTTATTTGCAGCTACGGACCTTTATAAAACAGCTGTTTGATG
>NW_023365724.1:322419-330719 GCF_000003815.2 Branchiostoma floridae
AATGAAGTGATTGCACAAAGCAGTGTGGCCTAAGGTCTATTGATACGGAGATAAGTAAAAGTCTGATTAGAAAGAAAAATAACGAAAAAAAAAAGAAAGAAATGAATAAGAGTCTTCTATATACTTAGGTAACCCTCTAAGTGAGCATCGGAGTCAGCTGTATGGATCAAAATTGCCCCCTAGCAGGTCATGAGATGATTGCAGAAAAAAATAATAGCTGCAAAAATGATATGACTCGAAAGGGGTTCTCAATGACACGTAAGGATTGACGATTGTCCACATGCCACAATGGCTCTGTAAAAATTACAGTTAGAGGGAAAAGGAATGTGTGGAATGAATCAAAGAAACAAAGTGGCGTCATTATTTTACAAACAAAATCAGTCCATATCGAGTACTAAACACTGTGATGAGGTTACATATCTGTGTTGGCCTTGTTCATTACTGCAGTATAATAGTGCCAAGGTATTTAGGCGGCTGTTCTGAAATTGATACAATCTACTACTTAAAAACACGCGAATTTACAGAATTCATACAACCCACCACCTTTGCGAAGAATCATACGAATAAAATTGAATGTATGCAATATATAAATAGATACCAAACTACTGTTCATATCTATATATAACGGTTCGTATATCAAAATAGTAATTGCCATTAGAATGTAGTACTTAAATATTCCATGCTTTGTAGTGGCAAACTGCTAGACAACGTTTTGTCATATGTGCATTAAGCCTTTTGGGTATGAATATGCAATGGAGTTTGTTTCATGTCGTACTGCGTTGTTGAAGAAGGCCTTGTATGTTTTGATTGACAGTATAGTCCCGTTAAAAACAGAAATATCAATTTACGACATTGCCAAATTTCACAGAGAGTAGGAGAGATCAGCAGTAACCAGGAATAGACTTACCTTGCTCTTAAAAATAGGCTGTTCAACAAGAGAAAACTGGAAAATTTTGCATCGATGGTTTCTGTTTATGTTCCATCTGCATTTAACCACTCATTACATGTATCTGAGTTCTATAATAGAAATCAATGCAATATACGTTTTTCGAATTAATAATGTATATCTAATCCTAATTTCCATACGTTGCACTTCATTATGTACATCTCGGTCTAAGCAAACGACATACTAGGTTATGGTTATCCGTTTTCACTGCATGAAATCAGATAATTAAGCATGCTTAATGCCTTTCGTAAATGAAGCTTAACCCTCAAACACCCGATTGGGTTCATTTGGACCCCAGGCGTACATTTTGAAGTACCATTTGAACATTTTTGATCTGAAGAAAAAATCCTTCCGTGACTTTGTCAGTCAAAATGTCTTATACCTTCGCCTAAGTTTTTGCAAAGATTGGTACAATAATGTGGAAATTACAAAGAAAGTTTGTGTTCAGTCCCTCTGGGGTCCAAACGGACCCCAGCAGTTGTTAAAACAAACTTTGGAGGATAACTCCTTAACCACTTATAGTATGACTACCAAACTTTCATACGATAATAAAAATGTAAAGCTAAATCCTCACAAAAATTTCTTTGTCATCAACATGTAATGTGACCTCATTATGACGTCATTTACCTAATCACGGCGGCCATCTTGGATTTTGACCAATGACGTCATGAAATTAGCATAAATTATAAATTTTAGGTCATGAAAATTACATTGAATTTCATCGAATTTAATTGTTGGCAGAGAACAGGTGTAGTTTACCAAAAAAATCTTGTTTAAATTGAAATTGTCAAATTTTGGCAAAAATATGCCTGTTAGAATATGGTTGCCATGGCAACCCCCCAAAACGATAAACTTACTTTATTGATCAAAAACTTTTGCGAACAATATTTTGTGATAAATTACCAAGTTTCGTACCTTTAGCTCTAGCCGTTCATGAGTTATGCGACATAAATGTTGCTGAGGGCCTCAAAATTCCCCCATCTTGTCGGAATAGGTTTAGTGCAAAACGTGGTCCTTCTGAACTTTTGCATGAATTATGATAATGAGTTGGAATTAGCAACACCTTAACATCTCAAAATCTTCCTCTTACATTGACGAAGCAATGTTTATACAATGATCGCCGATAAGAAATGGTACTGAGATTTTATGAACGAAACATTTTGGGGTCCGTTTGGACCCCACTCGGTCATTTTAGTCGCAAAAAAGGTCGGGTGCTTGAAGGTTAAACATTTGAACATAGTTAAGTAATATTTCAGCTACCTTTAAGCAGTCGTAAATGTCACAACTAACACTCAACCTTCACGACAGGTTTAAAAACAAAGTAAAGCCCGCTTGAAAATATAAGCATCTTTACTTGGTCTTTTACGTTGCTAAAATGTTATAAGGGTCGCGACTGGGTCTTGGGGAATCCAAAATATCATTTGAAAGACGATGGTTAGTATTGTCTACATTGCCCGTTACCGGCCCAAGTGAGCCTGTAAAATTAACTTTGCGGGATGGGGTCTCTACCAGACTAACTATGCTGGGTATAGGGGGATAGTTTTTCAGGGGAGTTTGACCACCAGAGGGTTTCATTTTCCCGCACAGTCCCTGGAAGGAGAATATGTCACTCTCCTGGCCGGTACCCAGCTATCAAGAACATTATCACTGCCGTGCCCGATCGCACATCTTACGAGTTACCCGACACACAAGGACTGAGTTTGAGGGAGCTGCAAGGCATCCAGAAGACCCTCACCAAGTCGGTACAAGATGAGAAGGAACGCGGGACCTACATCAAGCGCTGGTACTGGGAAGAACTGGTCCGCGCGGCTCTGAAAGAAGCGCCTGGAGTATTTGGACCAGAGGACTGATGTGACAATCTTATACTACGATGGTAAAATGAATTTCTGTGTGCGTGTATGTGTTATTGAGTTTAAACAAGAGTTTTATTCTACAGCGCAGCCAATCAATCAACACAGTGTTCTGTCAATAAGAAATTCCCTTTTGAATCTTCATCTGACCCAGCTTGTGTTGAGACTTGAGAATAAACTTCCACTTTGATGCCAGATGCTGTTAATATAATACGATTTTGTTTCCTGTAAACCGTTTATTCGATTTGCTAACATGAAACTGTTACAGATGTTAGGTTCTGTTTTTAAAGTTAACTAGTTGCTATTTATTTCATCAACTGTTCAGTATTCAGTTAACGTTTGGGAGAAGTTTTATCCACACGTAAACAGATGTAAACAGTAAACACCATGCGCGTCGTTTATAATACCTCCTTTGCATTGTATTTCTGTCAAAGCTGTTCCATCCCTTGGCTCCAATGTTCCCATTGAACAGTTTTCTTTCAAAGAGAAAATAAAATGAAGACTGTTCATCACTACAGTTGATCAGTTGTTTTCATTGTAACTTTCAACAAGGTTTGATTTTTCTTATTAAGGGTCGCCTCTTTAATTGAATCATTTTTCCTTTCTTTGGCTGTTTTGTATTGAAGGGATTCATTTGTCTATGAAGATGTTAAGTATCAATGCAGCATTTGCTTAGAAGTAAATGATGACAATGGCAACCCCCATGGTGACATGGAATGGATTCTATTTTGTGGAATATAGTATAAGATATAATAAAAATACAGGATGATAACCTTTGTTTTAACTCTAACACTGTATGATAAGAGAAAGAATATAAAATCATTGAATCAAGATTGGCTTCATAGTCTTTCTTTCTATATCACACATATCGAAAGAATAACTTACTTGAAAATTGCAATATTTCATAGCTGTAACTTTGCCCTATTAAACAACACATTTTCCTTCACCTTTAATTTAGACCGCTTAATCAGAAGCCTTTTATTACACTTGGATTGCAGTTAGACCTACTGCATTAGTGAACACTAAAAAGTCAACAAATGGTCAGAGTTGACAGCTTGACGATATAGGCAAAATTCCGAAGTACTGGGACAATGGTAAAAAAAAAAGGGGGGGGGGGGTTAGGTTGTATTTATCATTTATTATGTAGAGAAGTCACTTATGTTGAGATCTGACTGAATTCTATAACATTAACCAAACAACAAACTATCCATCAAAGCACCTGTTGAAAGGACCAAACATTTCAGGAATGTATCTCATGTAAAGTAAAGGGTTGTAAAGGACTAGTACCAAATATCTTTGAATAACAAGTAGTCTTTCAGAACTTGCGGTATTGCTAATTGGTCAATCACTTCATGCCTCCTCTTACCAAGAACACTAAGGATCTTTACTCGACATGATCTTTGTAGATTTGGGTAGTGTTTTCTGTGATCGAGTAGGAGTTTGCGAAGATTGGCCCACCCTGGCACAGGCGTTGGCTCCTCGTCAATCTCCATGTTACAGTCTGCGCCTGCCAAGAGGATTGCTTATGCAATTGTGAAGTCCTCCCAGTGGAGGGCATGGTCAAGTGCTGTCCAACCACCATCCTTGCCATCTTTGTTCCTTGCGTTCACCTCCACCCCTAGACCCAATAGATGTGTAACAGTTTTCAGACCTCCATGCGGGATGGCCGCATGAAGCGCTGTGTTGCCCGAGCAATTTTCACCCAACGTAACAGCTAATGTTAAGGAAACGTCGATAACCTTACAATATCCATTCCGAGCAGCATCCAACAAAGGAGTACATGAATCATGCGTGCCCTTTGCAGCCAGATTACCGTCGCGAGAACACAGTAACTTAACTGTTTCGTGATGGCCGTGCCTTGCAGCCACAGCAAGCGCTGTACGGCACATGTTGTCCATTGCAGCAATGTCTACACCCCGATCCAACCACAACTTGACGGTGTCATTATGGCCATGAAAGGCTGTTATGTGAAGTACAGTCTGACCATATATATTTTGTTCGTGAAACTCCGTCCCTCTGTTCAACAGGAGGCGAATGGCATCGTTGTCCCCTTCATACGCATCGTAATGTAGCGGAGTGTAATCATACCGATCTTTAAAATCCATGTCTGCTCCTCCATCTAACAAGAGTGAGATTGCATCACAACGGTGTTTCTCAGGAGAAACTTGCAAATGATGGGAGTAATCAGCGCATCCGAAAACAAATTTGTATAGCGGTTGAGGACTGCTCATCCTTTCATCGCTACTTGCAGCAAAATGTAGGGCTGTCCGACAATCATGGTCCCATATTTCCACATCTGCACCTTGGTCTAGAAGAAGGGCAATTGCAGCACAGTGACAGTTCATCGCAGCGTAATGAAGTGCAGTCATGCCTTTTGTATTAATAGCATCAATTTTTGCACCTCTGTCCAACAACAGTTCTATAGCAGGACAATGGCCAGCCTTTGCAGCATGATGCAGTGCTGTACAGCCATGGTCATCTTCATCTTTGGCATCAACATCCATCCCTTCCTCCAACAGGGAGCGGATTTTGTCACAGTCACCGTTTGATGCAGCCCCAAAAAGGTCTGCTACATTCATCCTTTCTTGGTCAGGGGAAGATCCACCTCAGAGCTTGAGTCTGCTTTAATAGTCTTACACAACTTTATTCCTGCCACAGAAAAAAAAGAGAGAAAATTCCCGTTTCAGACTTTTCTCATACTCAAGGAAAACAAATTATATTTGAAGAATGACCTCTGAATCTGAGCAACAGTGACATACTTGTAGGATTTGAACATCAAAAAGTATTCAACATCAACTCAAAGTATTCTTTTAAGCTTATTTACACACAAAAATGGCCCGAGAGATGTATAGTAAGTTTATAAACAATTAAAGAAGTTAACTCATAACAATCACGAAATGAGGTCATTCCTTGAAGATTCAAAACTGCAGGGACTCACTGTTCAGGGAACAGAACTGATTACAGTAGTGAGTGATGTCTATTGTTGAATATAACGTTACAGTAACTTACTAACGTTAAATAGACTCTTTTTACAACGATTGCTCACATAATGTAACATAAACTACAATACGGTAATATGGTCCTTAATTCAATTAATAACACGATGTAAAATACTCTACTGTATAGAAATTAATTCAACGATCAAGAAAATAGTATTTGACAAATTCAGCGCCCCCCTCCCACTCTCTACTCTACTATATTTCGGTTTAGCAGGGGTCTTAGCTTGTTTCAGCTTGCACTAATACACGACTAAGAGATAATTTATACTTCAAAGTAGTTACATTAAAATGTTGAATACCTTTCGGCTTTCTCGCTGTTAGCTAATGCAGAAAAAAAGAAATTTCATTTAGCAGCTTCCAGCACGTGGGTTGTGGTGGATGAAGCGTCAGGCCTGTTCTAGCCAAAATCGCCAGAGGGCGCTCCAGTACTTATACATGTAATAGTAACCTTTGACCCTCCTACTGTGTTGAAGATGTTCTCACAGTGAACAACGGGCTTTGTTAAGCAAATAGAAGCAAAATTGTATCATGCAATAATCATCTTTCCTTTCTTTTAGTGTTTTGTAATAATAAAGGAATTCGTTTATCTATGCGTCAGTTTACGATGAAGTTCAATGTTTGGTTTTAATGAAACATTTGTTTAGAAGTAAATTCCTTCCGTTGCCTTTACTGCAACGGTTTGGGTCGTTGTCAATGCTGGTGAAAAGTTTCTGTAAAAAGCTCGTTGTTGGTAAGGAACGATATTTATCTGTTTTTTAAATTTTATTTTGCAATGTAGAGCATATATTTTGTAACAGGCCGAAACGAAGCATATAATATATTGTTATAACTGTGAGTCTGTGGTGCGCGCAATCGAAATCAAAAGCTAGCTGTCTTGGCCGAGTCATCATCGTACGTCGCGCCCCCAATATTTGGCCAATGCGTCGAAACGGCACAGAATTGATTTAAAACATGCCTACTTATATTTTTTCCTTGATTACTATAATATCAGAATTTGATCATATATTGCAAATAAGAATGAGACCTGTTGATATAACACAACGGCAAATGCACGCGTTTGGCGGAAGGTGGTGTGAACGAACGATGCGAAATTAAAAATAAAAAGAACGCTACGGAGATCTGGAAATTATAACAGCTATAACAGATAAATAGTTAGAAAGAAAATGTCGCACGTTATTATGGCATCACGTCAGACGTTCAGCACAATTTTCATGTTTCACGGAGCGCTCGCGATTGTCACGGAGTGTTCTAGAACTGCATTTATCCTCGCTGTAGCACAGCAACCAAACATAACGCCAGTAGTTTGTTATTTATGCATATTGCATACATTCAATATTATTCGTATGATTCTTCGCAAAGTTGGTGGGTTGTATGAATTCAGTAAATTCGCGTGTTTTTAAGTAGTAGATTGTATCTATTTCAGAACATTCGCCTAAATACCTTGGCGCTATTATACTGCAGTAATGAACAAGGCCAACACAGGTATGTAACCTCATCACAGTGTTTAGTACTCGATATGGACTGATTTTGTTTGTAAAATAATGACGTCACTTTGTTTCTTTGATTCATTCCACACATTCCTTTTCCCTCTAACTGTAATTTTTACAGAGCCATTGTGGCATGTGGACAATTGTCAATCCTTACGTGTCATTGAGAACCCCTTTCGAGTCATATCATTTTTTTGCAGATACTATTTTTTCTGCAATCATCTCTAGAACTGCTGGGAAGTAATGCATACAGCGGACTCTAATACTCTATTGTAGGTTTACGGAATTAATACAATCCACTGCCTAGGAACATATACAGATACAGATAACAAATTACGTTATACGTACGGTCATTGATATGAGTAGACCTTGACAAATTTAGTAATATAACAATTCTGCGTAAATGTAATCATATTGCATTAATTGAAATTCGTATAAATATCTGCTAATGCCATTAAAACCCTCAAACACCCGAGTGGGGTCCATTTGGACCCCAGGCGTACATTTTGAAATGCAATTTGAACATTTTTGACCTGAAGAAGAAATCCTTCCGTGACTTTGTCGGTTAATATGTCTTATACCTTCTCCTAAGTTTTCGAAAATATTGGTACAATAATGTGGAAATTATAAAGAAAGTTTGTGTTCAGTCCCTCTGGGGTCCAAACGGACTCCAGCAAAACTGTGCAGTTTTAAAAACAAACTTTGGAGGCTAACTCCTTAACCACTTATAGTATGACTACCAAACTTTCATAAAATAATAAGAATGTAAACGTCAATGCTCACAAAAATTTATGTGTCAGCAACATGTAAGGTGACGACATTATGACGTCATTTACCTAATCATGGCGGCCATCTTGGATTTTGACCAATGACGTCATGAAATTACATAAATTATAAATTTTAAGTCATGAAAATTACATTGAATTTCATAGAATTTAATTGTTGTCAGAAAACAGGTGTAGTTTACCAACGAAAACCTTGTTTAAACTGAAATTGTCAAATTTTGGCAAAAATATGC
>NW_023365724.1:330819-335535 GCF_000003815.2 Branchiostoma floridae
TGCAAACGTGGTCCTTCTGAACTTTTGCATAGATTATGATAATGAGTTGGAATTAGCAACACCTTAACATCTCAAAATCTTCCTCATACATTGACGATATATATACAATGACCGCCGATAAGAAATGGTACTGGGATTTTATTAACAAACTCGGTCATTTTAGTCGCAAAAAAGACCGGGTGCTCGAGGGTTAAGCACCCCTGTAAGATTTACAGTTACTGTGGCACATGCACAATGCCACGTGTCATTGATGCCACCTAACGATTGATATCGTTTTTGCAGCCATTAGGTATTTTCTGCAATCAACTTATGATCTGCTAGGGGCCAATTTTGCTCCATACAGCAGACTCCGATGCTCACTTAGAGGGTTACCTAAGTCATCTCGTATACCGCTTAGCCCACGTATAATGTGGATTATTAGCAGCTGCGCATGACTTAACCCTCAAACACCCGAGTGGGGTCCGTTTGGACCCCAGGCCTATATTTTGATGTGCCATTTGAAAATTTTGCATCGGAACAAAAATCCCTTCCGTGACTTTGTTCATAAACCTCTTCTCCAACTTCTCCTATTTTTTTTCGGAGATCGAAATGATTTTGTAAAAGTTATAAAGGGAAGTCTGAGGTATGTCCGACTGGGGTCCAAACGGACCCCAGAAATATGTGGATTTTTCAACATACAGAAGTGTTTGGCTGTCTTTGATATGTCCCCCAGCAAGCATAATTGCTTCAATATCATGCAGTTTGCCAAGTAAACTCATCCCTAGGAATCAGGTTATGAGGTCATCCGAGGTCATGACCTTTTTATGACCTCTGAGGGCAAAGGTCAACCACATGTCCACCTCTGCAGGCCTTGCCTCTTAGGTAAGTTATCTCTTTCAATCCATGATAATTCTCTGCCTTTGTAAACCATCCTTTGAATATAACATTAGTACAATGAAGCTAGATATGTGCTGATAACACGTACTTGAAAATTTCATGTTTTATTCAAGTTTGGAGTATATTTTTTTCATCCTATATATGCAGTGTCGAAGCATACTGTGGGGAGGGGGGCACTGCCTTAGCTCCGGTATATTTGTGCTGGGCTTTACAAATGTTTACAATAACCGAACCGAGACAAGTCTATTTTACACATCCCCACATATTGTCACTTCTAAGAATGGCATCTTAACATTTGACAGGTACGCCATGGCCACCAGAGAGAGACTAGCCAGATATACGGCTGCAGAGGCCTTGCGTCAAATACTCAACGCCCAAAGTGACGATGAGAACAGTTCAGTTGATGAGGATGAGTCCGATTTAGACGTCGAAGACCACCTGTCAGATGCGTCAGACCATTCTGACACAGAATCTGTTCAGGAAGAAGACCACCCCAGGGAAGAGATCCGTCAAGAGGCGGATAGAGGTCTGGGAAGGGCTCGCGGAAGAGGTCGTGGACGAGCCAGAGGTCTTGGAGCTAGAGGACGTGGACGAGCTCGTGGAGCCAGAGGACGTGGAAGAGGGAGAGGCCGAGCACCAATAAACAACCCGGCAGTAAATCAGGATGCAGGGAATGAGAATCCAGTAGTTGACAGGCCCTACCAAGGAAAAAACGGAACAGTATGGGACCAAAACCCCCCTCCTCTCGGCAGGCGCCGAAATCAGGACATAATAAGAAATCCGCCAGGTATAACTAATGCTGCTAGGTGCGTGGACATCCAGTCAGCATTTTCCCTCTTTGTGACACCTGCTATGATTGATCTTATTGTACAGCAAACCAACAGAGAGGCGAGACGAAAACACAGAGAGTGGAATGACAATCAGGAGAATGAAAGACAAGAAGAGTGGTGCCGAGTTGATGGAACAGAGATAAGGGCAGTGATTGGATTATGCATCATAGCAGGTTTATACCAGAGTAACCATGAGCCTCAGGCTTCTCTCTGGTCTACAGCTGATGGCAAACCAGTCTTCCCTGCAACTATGACCAGGGAAAGATTCAGAAACATTTTGAAGTACATGCGCTTTGACGACAGGGAGACCCGTGCTGAACGGCGAGCTACTGACAAACTTGCGGCGTTTAGGGACATTTGGGAGATGTTCATAGCACAGTTACCAAAGTACTACATCCCTGGCACAGATCTCTGTGTTGATGAGCAACTTGTAGCTTTCAGGGGAAGATGCGCATTCAGGCAGTACATACCATCCAAACCAGCTAAATATGGACTGAAAATATGGTGGAACTGCGATGCGACAACATGTTACCCCTTGAAAGGAGAAGTGTACCTAGGGAGACAACCAGGGGAACAGCGAGAGATAGGCCAAGGGGCAAGAGTGGTAAAAGAGCTGACATATCTTTGGCGCAGAACAGGGAGAAACGTCACAGCAGACAACTTCTTCACTTCTATCCCACTAGCTGAAGATCTCTGGGAGGATGGACTTACATATGTTGGGACAATAAGGTCTAACAAACCACATATTCCAGAAGTGATGAAGGCTGCAAACCACAAAGAAGTGAATAGCTCCATGTTTGGCTTCCAGGACCAACTGACTCTCACATCATATGTACCTTCCAAAGGCAAAGCTGTCCTTGTTCTGTCAAGCATGCACCATGACGCAAACATCATAGGCGAGCAACAAAAGCCAGAGATTATCATGCACTACAATGCCACAAAGAGTGGTGTAGACAATCTGGATCATCTAGCGACAATGCACACATGCAGGCGCAAGATAAACAGATGGCCAATGGTGCTGTTTTTCAATCTCTTGGATGTGGCAGGAATTGCTTCTCTGATTGTCTTCCTTGGAAACTTCCCAGACTGGAACTTGTCTGCATGCAGCCGGAGGCGCCGCCTCTTCTTGAGGGAACTTGGGTACAACTTAGTAATGCCTCATGTCCAAAGAAGGGCACAGAGCCCATATCTCATGCCTGCAACTAGAGAATCAATGGCTCGCATTGGTGTAAGATCTGTCCGACGAGCAGAGGAGCCAGCAGCAGCTGCTGCACAAGAAGGGCGCAAGAGATGCGAGTTATGCCCACGCAGCTCTGATCGGAAAGTCAGACGTGCTTGTGCAGGATGCGGAAGAACAGTTTGCGCAGAACACAGCTACAAGCAATACGTATGTGGTGATTGCTTGTAGCTTTGTTCTACAAACATCGTCTTCTTGCACTTTGCACTTAGCACAGGTAGAAGCAATTGTAGTGTTGCCTGATAGAGAAGAAGCAGATATTCACGTGGTCAGGTTACCCATCACAATGTCCAATGAATTCTGTACAATGACATTCTTATATTTATATGTCTTATTTTATCTGCATACTTGCTTTTTCATGCTAACCTCCATTTTTATCAGTGTAAATACAGTAATGCCACTTTTGTTTCTAAAGAAGTAGCTACAGTCACTTTGTATATTATTAGAATTACGATCATCGGTACCAGTCTGTATGTGCTCAGCTAATTATAACTGTGATAGCATAGCATAATCAGCTCTTGTATACTTTACAATCAACTTATATTCTAAGATTCCTTATTCAATAACTAGTTTTTGATACTTGTTTCATAATAGGTAACATATAAGTATGTTTAGACATGTCAGGGACGAAATTTGTGGGAAAAAACGCAAAATTGTTAGCAAAAAAATGTGGTCCTCCTCCACATATTTGCATAAATTATGATAATTAGCTGAAATTATTCACACCTAAACAAGCCAAAATTTTTCATACACAACAAGGACACTATTGTTTTTGAAGAAGTAGACACAAATCAGTTTATATACTAGGATTTAGATCATGGGTACCAGTCTGTATGTGCTCAGCCATTCCTAAATGTGTTAGCATAATCACCTCATATATCTATATTTATATTCCTTACTTTTAACTTATATTCAAACATTCCTTGTTCAATAACTAACATTTGATACCTATTTCATAATAGCAACATATGAATATTTTTGTAGACATGTAAAGGACGAAATATATGAAATAAAGGTAAAATTTGTTGTTAAAAATGGGGTCCTCCTTCACTTATTTGCATAAATTATGATAATGAGCCAAATATATTCATGTTTCAACATGCCAAAATATTTCTCTCACTATGACGAAGCAATGTATATGCAAAGATTACCCAAACAATGCAAATTAGATGCATTTATTAACGAATCAAAATGGGGTCCATTTGGACCCCACTCGGTCATTTTAGTCGCAAAAAAAGGTCGGGTGCTTGAGGGTTAAGTGCATGTGAAGGACAATGGCAAAGGACGTAGACATGTGCAGACAGGACAAGTGATTTTGTAACACATATATTTACACTATGTACAATGGACGGGGGGCAGCTCAGTGCAGCGAAGCCCGTCCCAGCTCAGCTTTGAACTGGGAGAAGGACCCCACCTCCGCCACACAAGGCTCAAGTTCATTCCACTCTTTGATGGTACGAGGGAAGTACGAGAGCCTGTAATAGTTGTTCTTACTCGCGATGGTCTGCAGCTTAAAAGCATGATTTGTGCGGCGGGAGCACCGAGCTGCTGGGACAAGACAAGAGGTGTGGGGAACAGAGATGGTATTGTGCAGGATCTTGAACATAGCAGTAAATCTGGCCATTTTGCGGCGTTGGGAAAGTGGCTGTCATCCCAAGTCTTGGAGCATTGCTGTTACAGAGGCTGTGCGTTGGTATTTGTTTAGTACGTACCTGGCAGCTCTACGTTGCACGGCCTCCACCCTATATACTCACCTGTTCGGCAGTGTGAGGT
>NW_023365724.1:338146-341944 GCF_000003815.2 Branchiostoma floridae
GAACTGGGGAGGGCCCTGCTGCATTGAGTCGCCCCTACACGTCCTTGTACATATGTAAATGACACTAACCCGACCACATTCACTTGTGTTGTCATTTGCACGCACAGTATCATTTGTTTATGTTCCTTGGTGTTACCTATATTTTCCCGATGTTTGTATGTTACTTTCACCTGTAACTAACTAAGCATGCGCACTGCTATTAATCCCCGTCAAGGGGGCTGAGCAGTAGAAAAGAAGAAGAAGAAGAACCATTAACGTTATATGTATTAAACCATTAGTTACCCTTTTCAATCGTTAATGTTCTGTTGCTCTCCTATGAAACCAAGGCAGGGTGCTAAAACAACCAGAGGGGCACTCAATTTCCAATGTAACCACAAAACAACATTCGCTTACGGACACGTCTGTCCTCTAAATTACAGACCATTTCCATCAAAATCAAATCTTACAAACATAGCACTTTATTGATATAGCCTCTTGTAAAGGTTACCTGGCGGTTAGCCGGTAAAAGAGCAAACATGAAGGTGGATACATATCGTCTGCCATCACAGCGCCGCCATCTTGGGTCAGGTCTACTCCTCCAAGGGTCAACAGCATGTGTGACCCCGGCACGCACCGCGCGAGGCTTCTTCAGACTTACGTTGACTTCGATATTATCGTAAAGAACTTCCCGTTGACGGTCGAAAGGCTCGTTCTTATGCGATACTATCGGCTTAGAATGACTCCCACTTAACGATACTATCGGCTAAGTATACCAGAAACGGGTGCCCACCCAGTAAACGGTGGGGCTCTCTACACGTTCTACCCAAGGTAAGACAGATACATATTGGGTAACCACAGAACCGAAGAGCGAAATGTTACAGGTTTACGTCAAAAAATGGTGGAACTTTTAGTTTCAGAGGTCTTTAAGGTAAGTAATACATCCTTAGTCAATTTATTTTCAGCATTAAGCGATGGAAAATTACAATAAAAAAAGAGAGCTTATTTGTTTTCAATACTTCATACATTTGTACATTTACACTATAAGGACTTGGTGTACAACAAAATACCTTTCTAGTCAAAATTCCTTTGTACCAAATTTGTCCAGTTGCCCTACAGATGTGTGCACAACCAATTGTTTAGTTTCTGTAAACTATGTACCCAATCAGTATATTTAATTCCAGAAGCCATGTCCCATTTTTCTGCTCTCATGCCTCTGAACACACTATGTTTTTGCTTGTTTAGCTAAATAAGTCAGTATCTTAGAATCAGTGACAGTCTCTAACATATTTAAGATAAGAGGACTGTAGAGATACCAATATGATTGCAATCACATCAAAACTAGAATAAATAAAATCTGCTTCTATCGTCGTTTTTAGCATTGTTTGAGAAAGGTAAGTCTACCTTTGTTTCCCATAGCAGGGTAGAAATGTTAACATTGCAGTTATACATCAAAATACCATCAGTATAATAGAGTCAAGTTGTGGCCAGATGCAGGTGAGAACAATGCAAGATAAGCTGGTCCTAAGAACAAGCCAAGCTTTATGGCACTACACACACAAACAATCACAGCACTTAGTTGTTATTGGTTGCCATACATTGTACCCTGTACGATTGTTGAGCAATAAAATTCATTCATTTATTCATTCACAAATGTTGAGGCGTACATGTATACATTACTTAAGACAAATTTTTATACATGATTTTACCATCCGAAAAGTTTGAGTAGGCAGCCGCATTTTTTCTTCAGACATGCCAAGCAAAGAAATCTTACATGTCACAGTACAAAGATTGATTTAACCTACCAAACTAATACACAGTATAACATACATTTTAACATGTTGACTACATTGCACATGATACAGTATACAACCACTCTGTCTCTGAGTTAGTCTAATAAAGTATTCGTCTTTTTGAATTAGTGACTCTCCAATTCTGCTTTACTGTACACTGTGGTAACACTAGACTAGACATAGTTGTTTATACTACCACATTATATTTGTTCTTTGCTGATTTATTCTTCCACATCATATATATCTAATAAGAAAAATAATTATGTCAGTATGTCCTGTTTACCAAAGCCTTTGTACTCTTGTCCCAAAGAACATTTTATTGATGCATAATTCCCTATCACAAAAGACAAATAAAACACTATAAACAACTTCAAATGTAGACTTTCTCATAGCAGTGTGAGAATCGAACATGAAGTACATCATATTTAAGCTAGATTGGAGACCGGGATTCCTCAGCCAGTACTAGTCTTCTCATCCGCTGAAGATGGTATCAACTATCAAGCAAGGTAAGTATATAATCAATGTGTCATTTCATGATAATGTACTTACATTACAAATCCAAATACTATACAAACCAAAACAAAATACTACAGTGAAGAAACATCACTTGTAGCAACACTTGTAGCAGCTGTTGCAGTGCAGCACACACTCCCGGTCATCCGTGCAATGTTGATACAACTTGTAATTTCTTGAGAATCCCTCAATAAGGTCGCCCGCTATTTTTAACCTGCAACCAGTAAAAATGATAAGATTGGATTCTTATTTTGCACATAGAGTTGAACCAACAAATTGTACATAGTCATTGCAAACCTATTGTTTCTTGGAAAAAAGATGCCAGTACACAAAATGTTATGATGTATATGTCATATGATAATCAACAATCTTAACAAAACTGCAAGTACATATATCTGAAAATCTAACAGTACATATATCTGAAAATCTAACTCAAATTATGCTATTGGTGCATTGTTGACTGATTTACAAAATTATTTTTATTACATTTTCTTTTTGTACCAGCTTTGGGCAAATGCAAGTCTAAAACAGTTATCAACTAATTTTGCTACCAACATGTCAAAAAAAAAATGGGTACACCTAATTGTGAAATAGCTATAATACATATAACATGTTCACACAGTCAAAAAAGGACTGCTGCATAAGCCCATTTCCCACAAATTTATGGCCCTCGGTCCATATTTCTGATAAACACCTCAAGATATCTGAAAATCAACGATCAAACCAAGGAGCTCCTTGATCAAACATACTACTATCGATCGACGCCCCCCTCCCCACTTCTCGCTAAACTCGACGAAATCCCAACCACGCAACTTTCAAAATCCCGACCGCCCATTTTTTAAAAGTAAAAATGAAAACAAATAATGTGGAACTATGGTCTGGGTTACAAGCTATCTGGGACGACGATTCGGTTTTAAAAATAATGCCGCGTACTGCAAGTAAAACGGATTTTCTCCGACAAAAACTAGCCGGAATTGTGTAAATACCCATACAGAAACATAGTGGCCGGACGCTCCCAGGCACGAAACATCTCCATATAAAAATCACGACCCGCCTCCGCATGGCGATACATTGAAAAACAAAATGGCGGTATCGAATCTCGGCATTATAAACAACAAAGAAATCTAGTTGAATTACGGCAAATTCTGCAAAATTACTCTCAAAGACCCGTCTAAAAACACTGAAAAATGTGTAAATTTCAACCTTACCTGGAGATTTATCTGCCATTTCGGTCGAGAAGCGCGCTTTCTGACGGGTTCGTGCAGCAAATAATGCGTACAATCAGGCTTCCTTTGTGTTCTAGAATGTTCCTAAGGCGGATATGACGTAATTTAACCTTTGAACTGGACTCAACGCAGGCGTAGAAGCCAGAATTATCAGAAATGAGCGGGAAAATGAATGGAAAAGTGCTAGAGCCTAGCGTCCGCGGGAAAATGACGTCATGTCAAGGGGCGCTCTCTGATTGGCTACAAAATAATCTCTGGAAGGTCCTCAGATTTAAGGACAATCCCGGCTG
>NW_023365725.1:0-7286 GCF_000003815.2 Branchiostoma floridae
TGGTAGTGATGATGATGGTAGTGGTGATGATTTTAGTGGTGATGATTGTATTGATGATGATTGTAGTAATGATGATAGTAGTGATGATGATGGTGGTGATGATGGTGATAATGATGATTATGACGATGATAATTGCCAAAAATGCATATGTTAAGAATACACTAACGTGTCTTCTACTGTAAACTTTTAGGTACATTTTTTTCCTTTTTCCCTCTTCCTCTCCAGACGACACAGCACCAAAGATAGTGAGCTGTCCAAGATTTAGTCAAGCTCTCCTATGGGAAAGCTGTCGTAACGTTAATCTCTATGACTACTACAACAGCAGCACACTGGCATCGTGGTTTCAGGACAATGTCGGGGTCACCGACGTCATCTGCACACAGTCTACATTACACGGTATTGCGATAGGCGAGGCAGCGTCTGTTGCTTGTCAAGCTAAGGACAACATCGGAAACCCTTCTGCCGCCTGTGACATCACATTCCACTGCATGAAGCACGGTACCACATCGTTCAAACTTTCAAAATTAATGACATCAATATTTGCTGTTCTTTCGAGAAAGAAAATGGTACTCGGACATTTGTTCAGGCGTTAATAAACGTGTTCTACCCTTTTGGTCGTTTATGGTATCAGGAATTACTTAAGCTTATGATCGAATATACATTGCAATAGAATACCCAACAAAAACTCTCAAATGTTCTGATTGTTTTGAGATACTCCATCGTTTCTTTTTTCTGTTCCAGCCAGCATAATGGTGGGTCAAAGTACTTCAAAACGACTTCATCAGCCGCAAACTTTAACAAAGCAACAAAAACAACAACTGTCAAAGCAGAAATTATACAAACTTGATATACTTACAAGTGTGGCAGCTCCCTTGCATCCATAGAAGTAACCAACGTTTCGAACATCTTGCAGCTTGCCCTCCACTGACGCCACCGGAGTCTGGAGCACTTGTGTGTCACGAGGATCATCACGAGCAGAGGTGCTCTCTCTTCTGTAAGGAGGGGAAGCTGCCTACGAGACAAAACATCTTCAAATGTGACATGGCCAACCCTTCACCGAATTGGAGAAGTCCGCGAGGTGCAGATGTGGGTGCCATCAGTTGTGGAGGTGAAGTGTATAAAAAAAGAGTTTTGCAGGTTTAAATTTTGTTTGATTTGCAGATTATCTCAGCCTTGTATTAAGTTAACATTGGTTCTGTTTGCTTTTCTAACTAACAATGTTAGCAATATGCTTTTATTACAAATGTGCTGATTGCGTAATCTGATCATTAAACATTTGACCTCTTCCGCATTCGGTGCGTTTCATGTAAGAAATACACCGGGGACCTGTATACATATACAGACTCATATATGTGCAACCAGTATATGTACGGGAGCAGCAGCACAAGGGTTACGGTAAATTACCAAGATTGAGTTTTCACTGGTGATTAAGAGTTACACTTTAGATGATAAAATCATTGTTCTCATAACAATATTTTTCTTGAACCAGTGAAGATTATCATTGCATACAGAATGGAAACTTCCTTCGCACATGTGTATCAGGGATTCATAGCAATCTTGTCATGTCATTGCCAATGTCAATTGCAGACAAAGGAAGACATAAGTCACCGTTCACTTTCAACATGACCTGTGACCCCGTTGACCCGGCATTTCACCTGGAGGTGAAGCGAACACTCTCATACACAAGGAGCTGGCATCACATGTGTAACAAGATGTCGGACGGCGACTGCGAAATCACGGTTTCCTGTGGAATTAACTCCGAGCAAAGTAATCCAAATCCTTCGTTTCTACCATTTCAAAGTCAGTTCTACCTGGTTGCTTTTATGTTTTCGTAGATAGTAAAACACTGCGTGCTAACTGTGTATTATCCTTACTTAATATTGTGTAGAAACAATTGATTGAATTTTATGTTGCTTCAGTGACCAAGATACCAGTGACGCTGCCAACAAACACGACCTCGCAGTCTATACCCGATCAGACCACCATTACGACTAAGGAACATATCTCCACAAGCACCACCGCCACTGCTCCAACCATGATATATACTAATACTACTACTGAAGGTCCAGTCACTACTCCAACCGAAGCATCTCCCACTACCCCAACCGGCACCTTTGCTACCACTCCAACCGGAACCTCTACCACCACTCCAACCGGAACCTCTACCACCACTCCAACCGGCACCTTTGCCACCACTCCAACCGGAACCTCTACCACCACTCCAACCGGAACCTCTACCACCACTCCAACCGGAACCTTTACCACCACTCCAACCGGAACCTCTACCACCACTCTAACCCGAACCTCTACCACCACTCTAACCGGAACCTCTACCACCACTCCAACCGAAACCTCTACCACTACTCTAACCCGAACCTCTACCACCACTCCAACCGGAACCTCTGCCACTACTCCAACCGAAACCTCTACCACTACTCCAATTAAAACCTCTACCACTACTCCAACAGAAACCTCTACCACTACTCCAACCGGAACCTCTACCGATACCCCAATCGAAAACTCTACCACTACTCTAACTGAAACCTCTTCTACAACTATAGCACCAACCACTTCTCGGCCGGTTACCATGTCTACTTCTACTGAGAACAGGGCAACTATTAGTAGTACTCTTTCTCTCACCAGCACTATTTCTGCGACTCCAATCACTACTAAAACAACCAACACCTCCCTGATTCCAACCACAACATCAAGCACCAGTAAACCCCCAACCACCACCACCACCACCACCACCACCACCACTGCTGTGAATACTCCAGCCAATAGAAGTACCACAGCCTTTGTTCTGGCTGAAACCACTGGAAACGTTGTTTCTTCCAACAGCTCAAATACCAGTAAGCATCCATCCACTATTCCAACCATCACATTGACGTCTTCCTCTAAGACCACTGCAAGCAAACGTGCCTTGTTCAGTCCTTCTTCCTCAAGCACCACTTCACCTGTAACCCCAACCACAACTACAGCCACACTACCTACTATACATGTATTCTCTCGAACTACTTCAAACACAGGTAGCATGCATACAACCAACCCAACAAAGCCTTCAATCATCACGACCAAGGCCAACTCTCTAACCGCTAGCTATATATAGTGTCCCCGCAACCCGTTCTTCCACTCCAACAACTTTCTCAACTCTTAACACTAGACATACTCCACCCTCCCAAACGCAATCAACCCAAAACGCAGATTTTCTGCAGTATCTTGGTAAAATCACCACCTCACCGTCCACTAACACCAGTAGCAGGTCGACAGGAATGACCGAGAAGAAGTCTTGGTTTCCCCTGGTTCCTGCCACGGCAACTATGGCTGTACTAGCTGCTGTGGGTTTTGTCATTGCAAGCATCGTCTGGTAAGTCCCCATAGCTACCTGCAGCCGAAAACAGTTTGAATATATTATGTGTTTTACTGAATGAATGAAGACCTTCATTGCACATCTTTGCCTAGCTGGGCTAAGTGTGGGTCGAACCAAAACATGTCAAAAAATACATATAAAATATGGATTAATTCAACTTCTCCTCGGTTTTCAGTTATATAGTTTAGAGATAAAAGAACAGATATGTATACGATGGAAGGTCTGTCTAGTTCTTGCATTAGGAAAATGATTCATTTTGCAGTAATTAAGTCTATGAAAGGAGGAGTTAGGTTTTGTGCAAGTCTATAGAGTTCATTTCTCTCTGTGCAGTTTAAAGAAGATTATGTTTGAAATTTCGAAAACATTCGGATATTTGCATATGCTAATTAAGTGAAAGCTTATAGCGGTAGTGTAAACGTACTAAATGTTGCGTCTGTTTGCAGTTTGAAGAAGATGCTACAAGCCCCCATTGGCAGTGCAGACGCTTACGGTGTCCAGGATGCGTCTCACTCCGATCACGCGACAACTACTGTGCCTTGTGATCAATCATTGAAGTACTTAAATACAGAGGAAGAGAACGTCTTGATCACAGAAATGAGACAAACGAGGGATAAAGATCGGACGATGAACCACGTCTCATATAGTCAGACTGTATAAAAAAAAGTGTGCAAGGAATGCGTATAGTTCATGGTAATCGTTAATGGTGATTTAGTCCACTTAATCTTAATTTTACATGCGCAACTTTTGAACGAAGACGAGCAACTATTGGGGATGGATGAAAGTCAGAACTTGATCAGTTTTTTTTATGTACATGCTTGACAGTTAACCAAGTCTTGTAATAATTCGCATGACTTGTTTGTTAATAACAAACAAACAACGTGTGCCTTTCTCCATGCGTTATGAAAGATATGCATGCATTTAGAGTATTAGGCAAGAGGACGACCCCCCGTCAGGCGAATCCATGTTCCCTAAGATAATAGGACATAATGGGAAAGGGCCACGAGAAACGCATGCCATATATAGTAAGGATGTAGATGATAGTGAAAACAGGAATACTTCTAGGTATACCCCAAGATACCAAGCCAAGATCACCTACAATTCTCTCTAGTACTAAGCTACGATGTGCGCACGGCTTTTCTAGATTCCCGAAAGAGCAACTGACGACCTTGGTAATAACATCTGGCGATCAAGTCAAAGTCAAAGTTCTTCACATTGAGAGAGCCAAGTTCAGGAGCGACATTGAACTTGTGCGGTTCAACCTATGTCTGCACTTTTGATGTCGATCCATGATTGAACTAAGTCTGGGCATTGACTGAAGAGGCGTTACCAACTTTGGAGTCACCTGTTTGAAATCACTTAGCAATGAATAGAGTTTTCAAATGTTGTTCATTTGAATTCAGAGCAATATTCATGTCAAAGCTTGTCTGCAAATCTTAAAATAGAGTATAGCAGTAGGAGGTAGTATTTATTTTCATAAGCAAATATTTTCATACCTACCTAACACTATGCACATCTGTTACGAAATGGCAAGCTGAACCTGAATACTGACATGGACTGCCATTCAGTACTATGAACGCCAAGCAGAAATTTTCAAAGCTATCCTAAGTCTAACAACACAGTTTCCTAATTCATTTATAATGGCTTCATTTTGTAAGTTTAAAGGCGTTGGTGGTTGTTAGTTAATCATGAATAGTTGCAGACACGGGGCACTGTTGATACGTTAAACACACGAGTCACTTTGCTGTAGTGTAAAGTAAATTAATGACTCGACTGTGACCCCCTTTTGCCACACAACAGTACTATGTTGGTTTCGATAGCACTAAAGCCATTATGTTGATTTAAACTGTGACTTGTGGAATTCTTTGATGAGAAGCCAAAGCAGTGGCAACTGAAGATGAAGGAATGCTACTAAATTTGTAGAGCATGTATAACCACTTTAAGTTTGTCATTGTGCAACGATGGTTGGAAATTCCTCAACGCAAACGTTGTCATGTCAGTTTATGGGATACAATTACACTTCAAGTGATTGTGTGTCTTGTTTCTATTTTCTGCACAGTTACTCAACGAGGGACGAAGCATGCAAGTATCCGAAAGAATACTTGGAGGAATTGGTAACCCAAATGATCTAAGAGCTAGCGATATTCCTATCTCAGATGACGTCCAATTCAAGGAAGATTTCGCCTCTTTTCAGTAAGATACAGTCCATAACTTAAGATAAAGAAAGAATTGCCACAAAAGAATCAAAGAGTCACTATCATAGAACAGTAAAACGCCAATGCATCCCATGTATTTGCTTTACTTTCCGATCAAATTGTTTTACAAGGGTAGGACAGAAATAGCTGACCAGTCCAAATAATGGCTCCTACATTTAACGTTAAAGCGGTTTCCTAAAATGGTTATACATGTCATAAATTGGACCAGTTTGGCTATGTAAAATTACAATGTTCCGTCAATTTTATGACTTCGTTGTTCAGATTCTTTACAAGCAAGTAGCCGTGTTAGCTATCTATAGTGTGGGGTGCGTACCACTCTACAGCTTCTTACCGTCTGAAAAAAATGTTATCATTTTATTCATAGCAGTAGGTTACAATTGCCAGCTTTCCGCGACACAGGTTATTTGACATCCAAGTAAAAATGTACTGCAGTTTGTCAGAACGGACGCTCTAAAGCATTAACGGATCCTTTAATGCAATACAGTATGCTAGGCGGGGTGGACATTGGTTACAAAGCTATTCACTGAAGAGTTAAGTTCTTGCCCTTATCTTCGCAATCGGACTTTGGCACACCGCAAGACCAACATGCGATGAAAAAGTCCGGTGTCAAATGACATTGCCTTTCACAATAGGGCTTGCCATGTGCCGTGCAGTGCAAACAAGTAGGCACTCCGCCTTAGGCTTAATCGTGTATTTAGTTCTTCCATCAAACTGTTACGTGTAAACCCCTCATACAATGTACTCCACACATTAGTATTTTACACACATTGTTAATATGTTCATCTATGATAAGTCCAAGCTGATAGTTAATGTAGATAATGAAACTATGCAAACCATAACATCAAACCATCTCAAATTCAAAAAACAAAATTTATCGTTCTCAGGTCCAAGTACTCACGCTATACTATGGCTCCAAAAACCATTATTTTGTAACAGATGCAGACAGTTCAAATCCTCCTTCCCTGTCCGTTGTTGATAGAACTCACTGGTTTAGAGGGTTTGTTCCTTCCTTCGTCGACGCCTGAATGGAAGTCCCTTCTTCTTCCGTGTGAAGTTCTCTTCAGACTGATAAGGAGGGGAAGATTTAACTTCGTCGTGTGCTACTTGTCCGCCTTTGGCGTCTCCTTCTGGCCTGTTCTTCTCTGGGGTATGGCCATGATCCTGTGTAGCAGCTTCATCGGAGTCGGTCGGATCAGGATCTGAAGATTCTTCGTTCAAATAGAGGATTTCCTCATATGGGGGATCGCGCATACTGATGAGCTCAATGACCTTTTCAATTCGCCGCTGCAACTCTTCCTCGGCCCTTTGCAACTTTTCCTTCAACTGCTGATTCTCCGTCTTATACTTCTCCACCTCACCTTCGGCAACCTTAAGTTTCTCTCGCAAGTGTCGATTGTCCACCCTGACCGTGTCGGTCTTCTTCTGGGCCTGAAGCTTTGCGATTGTTAGATTCTTTTCGTGCAGCTCTTGTAGATGTTGAATTTTTGTGGTCATCTCGCTCATCTTTGCTGCTGATGCCGCATCCCTCTGAGCGATCGCAGCTTCCTTCTCTTCCATGGCACGATCCTTCTCTGCCATCATCGCTACTTTCTCGGCACTCGCCTTTTCTTTTTCTTCTATTGCTTGCTCTCTCTCAGCGATCGTTGCCTCACTCTCAGTGATCGCCTTTTCTTTCTCAGCGACCGCCTCTTTCATCTTCTCAA
>NW_023365725.1:7386-56716 GCF_000003815.2 Branchiostoma floridae
AGGCTCAGGTTTAATGATATCACAGTAGTAAAGCTAATCTAACAAGGTCTATTGCTACATGTATGTAGGCTTCTTTTTTACATTCATGCAGCATTCCTACAACACGTCATACAATTTCTTGGCATCATACTAGAAATAAGGACAAAATTATCACAGAAAAATTGCCGTTTACGTTAACCAAACAAAAATTCTGTGCCTGGATAGTGTTCAGCACCAAGGACAGGAGTGTTTGTGTGTGAGGGGGTGTATTTGAATAGCACCAAGGAATGAACGTTTGCTTGTGTGTACATGTGTGTACACATGACGCTTACTTGCGTCTTTTTGCCCCTGTCTGATAATTATTTAGGAAGTATGAAACTCTCAAGCGATCACCAACTTTGAAACTGGCAAGCGATCAACAACTGTTGTCAAGTGATAAGAGGCTTCTGCCAGAGCCCCCTATGTCTGTGTATCAGAAGCGCCGCCTTGCAATCCTTTTTATAAGTGCAGTCAGGCATCGTGTTGAAAGCCACTTTGTTGTGCGCATTCTTTAGAAATTATAAAAGTTGATGATAGACTGCTCATCGTCTTTAATATATTATACCGGGATTCGCCAAGCAAGAACTTAATAGAACTGAAATTTTCTATCATCAAGCATCACCTACCATTTGACCAAAAGCATCACCTACAAGTGTTCACGAGAACTGCGATATAAGCGGCCAGGCGTCGTCTGAAACACCACAATTTCCAAGAACCTGCTCCTCTGACCTTCATACGCAAATACTCGCACGTCAGGTTGGTCACAATGGAAAATTGGTACAAACCGCAAAATTGTCGCAATTTGGCGCGGTCGACTGAGACATCCGCTTACCTCAGGATCCACCGTCTGGTAGTCTCCACATATTTACATAAGTGGGCGGTACTTGATATCTCATTCACATGGCTAGAATAACTCCCAATGTGCAAAACAAACGGTCTCCTTTTACCTTTGTGTTTAGAGACAGAAGGCAGGACAGCAACTAGACGCTTCAGGTAAGGACTGCACGATTTAACTTGTAATCAACTCTTTGTATTAATCGTATTCAACAAGATATTTGCACCCGTCATAAGAGCATGAAACGAACGTTAACCATTCGGACTTTTACTTCACGAGATCATCGGAGATGGTTACAGATGGTAATTAAATTGAAGCATAAGCTTACTTCATTTACTCTTTCTCATCTTCTCACCATTTTTATTAGGTTTCGTTCAGACCCCTGTAGTGCCTAGTTGCATATAGGGCAGCAAGTTTCTTTGCTGTTATTTTTACGAGAAGGGTTTGCTTGCCCTTCTTACTTATCGTGTTTATCTACGAACACAGCACCGCCATTTTACGTCCTTCCGAAAGCCCTTCCCAGAAAATGAACCAGGGTCTCCCAGGTATCCACTATTCTCAACCGGAGCTCAACTGTGAGGCCGCCACCAGTTGAGCTGAAGGAACATTTACCTTTGTTAACATTAATTGTTTTGTGGTATTACCTACAACAGATAGAAAGTTTTGATTATCACCTTTAACCAAAGCTTGATGGTGTACTAGTAGTTAGATTGTCCATGGCACACCTGACAACTTGCATTCTTGCACTTCCAGTTTGATAGAAGCACATGCAGAAAAGATGGAAAATGATCAGCAGTTTTAGTTGTTGACCTACCTACTTAATCTGGCACAAGTAAAGACAAATGCGGCCAGATTCCCTGTTGTATGGAAACTAAATGGTCGCGATACTGTCTGATACTGAGTGATGGAACTTACTGTCCATTCATGTTGTGAAATAAAGCAAATTTCAGATTTTGTGGCAAAAAATAAGAGCCTGTATCTGTGAAGGTAGACATGTTTTGATACCACAGATCAGGTGCGTGGGAATGTTTGGATTAGGTACGCTTTGTAATGATATCATGTGGCACTGTTTTTTTGTGGCACGGGAGAATTTACATACCCGGTCATCACTGTTGTGGAAACCTGTGATACGAAACTTACATTTTTCTGTATTTTCATATGATGATATCATAGCCAATAGATAGTAAACCATCGTGGTCATCTGTACAAAACTACATCTTTTAATTTCTGTCTAGTTTCTGACACCAATATAATATCGATTTCAGCTCTATGCAATTACAAAACGTAAAGGCACTCATGATATAATCATGAGTTTATTTGCAAAATTATGCCCGAGGGCTAATTGCACGTACAGTCATAAAACAAGAGTAGAGTCATTCAGTACATAGCATTGGTTTCTATTCTACTACAAGGTGCTAAGTTTACTATTGTTGGGTTTGACTTCTTCTTTGAAGGCAGTGGTTAATGAATTCTCCCACTTTCTGCAAATTAAGTGGGATTTGTGATTTGAGTAAAAATGTAGTCTTTTGCTGATCTCCTAAATGGTTAAAGCTCGGTGAAAATGAGGCAACATTTTGATATAATCTGTTTCTTTCGGCCTCGTAGTGAGGTCACTGACTAATGAAGTGCGTTTCATTTTCCACTGCATTCATTGGGCAATATTTACATAATCTATCGTGAACAGGTAGCTTTCTATAACGACCCCTTTCTATTTCTAATGGGTGCGCACTAATTCTTATTTTACATATGGCAGATCGTTCATCAAAAGCCACCGTACTTTTGACTGTTCTTTCAGTAACACAGTACAGGCTCACGTGGTTTCGGGAGAAGGACCTTTGACGATCATGGATGTATTCACAGTGGACACAGTCATTGCAGTACTAAGTGCAGCTGCTATCGTTGTCTACTTCCTGCGCTCTCAACGAACCCCACATTCGTCGTCTTGGCCCAAGGTGTGTTGGTCTTCATTAAAAGCCAAAAATCCCAAAACAGTCACGCTAATTTTGATAAGAAAGTCTAGAATTGGAGTACATAACTTTTTTTCTGGGACAATTCATGATGCATTCCAAGTTTTACAGAGAGATATCTCAACTTTTTTCCGGGGAGGGAGATCGTAGCGAATCGCTTCCAAAAATCAATAAATCAATCAGATAAAATTAATATCTCGTTACCTGACTTGTTTTCTTTGCTATTCTCATAAAGTTTACGTATTTTAAGTACGCATGCACAGTGAAATGCATTGTGGGCAATATGTCAAAAGTTGACGGCCCTTAACTTCTTGACATTTTTTGGCTCATCCATTGTCTCTTCTCCTACAGCAATGCCGAGATGTGTTTCGGTCTTGTCTTTGACCTTGGCCTTTGACATTTGCTGCAAATTCGTACTTAGAACCGTGAAACTCCTTATTGCATCATGTTTGAACGATTCTGCGCAGGGGTGGGTAGCGGTACGGTGTACCGGTACAAAACCGTTTTCTTGTTGCATGCAAAACCGGACCTAAAATAAAACAGTAGACCGGATGTTGGAGCGATTCGAAAATGAACATACTGTCCCGGCAAGCGTTCACGTGTTTAGAGGCCTACAGATCCTGGAAAAGAAGAAGAGCGAAGTAGAGGAGAGTTGATGGTCATTTTGCACCATGTACCTGTCAAACTTGGTCTAAAGCAGAGGCAGTTAGTGTTGTTTACATGACTAGGATAGGCTTTTAAAACGTTTTTAGTATCACCCATTCACAAGTTCACATATAATTAGGTCCTGGACCTGATCCTTTGGACCTGGGCTGTACCTGTACCTGAATTCTCTGTACCGGTACCCACCCCTAATTCTGCGTACTCTTGTTCCAATAAAAGTGAACCACGCATGATCTTGATGACATTATCGGGCAATGTGTCAAATATATTCTTTTGTTTGGTCTTTTCTACCTATTATTTAGACTAAGCAACCTCTGGCGTACATTCGGAAGGTGATACCGAAGAAAGTAAGATTACAGATGCCTCTCAACTCCCTTAACGACTTCATACCGGTGGGGGAAGCGACAGCGGTCCATGACGTGGTGCAATTATTTGCTCATCGTGGGAACGAGTTTTCTGTTTACAGTATAGACTGGGAACAAGAGGTGGTCGTGCTCATCCGACCCGTGGATGGTGCGGATTTGAAGGCACATCCGTTCTTTCTTGAGGTTTGTACTATTTTTTTATCAATTCTGCATGTGCAGAGACTTAACTGTTCGATTGCAAACAGGGTAGCGTAGGAAGCCGGTATTCGATTTTATGTGGCCGAAATGGGTACTAGTATAATTTTTTCGGACATATCATGTAGATTAAAGTACAGTATCCAGATACCAGATAAATGTACAGGTGTCCTGGACTTTTTCAAGAACTTCAAGGTTTGCGCGATAGGAGTGGGGATAGGAGTTGCAGAAGAACTCTGACTCGATGACTTGATGCATGCAAATTTTGCATGTAATTGAGGTGACCCGTCCTTCGGTGTATACGATGTCCCAAGGTATGGTCTGTTAGTTATTCACACTGCACGATCATTGGTCAGCCGAAATCATGTGATCAAATAATACCATATAAGGCGGCGTGCATAATCCCTTCTGCCATTCTCCCGGAGACATCCGCAGCAAGAAGACACAAGCAGGGTCGTGTTGGCAGCAGTGCAGAGAAACCCTACGCCACGTGTACTGACGAGGCAGAGTTTAGCACAGTTTCCACCTGAAAGGTTTGGGGTGTCGCAGTGGTAACATTTTGTGCAGGGATTTGTCTTTTTCGCATTTTGCTGTCAATTTGTTCCTCGTTTGAGTTGTCGGCGAGAATGTGGATGGTGGGCGCACATGGGGCTGATTTGCATTTCTGAGGTAGTGTGCTGTCTAGATTTGGGTCTCCGGGTGGGTTTATCACGTATTCAGTATGGTAGCTGGGTGGACAATTCAAGTCGAGCTTCCCGTGCGTCCACGACGTTGCCCGATCTAGCTTCGCGTGGCGGAAGCTTGCTTGGGTTGGGGGTAGCGCTGCATTTGAGCGGAATGCAGCAAAGTCTAACGTGTGGTGTTCTTATGTCGTTATCAAACTGTAGATCTTCACAGAAGTCGACAATTATTTCATACACAGAGGAGAGGACAACGACGACAACATGATAACAACGACGACAACCCAAGCAGGTAGACGGACATGGGAATCATGGCAACGACAGCTACCACAATAACTCACAGCGATTTTGCCGCCAGAGTTACCATCCTACAGGAGCAGAGAGCGGCGCCATAAAATTTGCATGTGGATGGGACGTCGGTAGATTTTGCACACGTGGCGCGCGTATGCACCTGGTTGATTGAGTTAGTACTGCTCGAAGAAACCAGCTCGTGACGTCGGCTGCTTTGCTGTTGGTCCCCTTACGCACGGGCGTGAGCTCTGACTACAGCAGTTTGCAGCGAGCACACTGGGTGTGCTGAGATTGGATATCTTGCGTCTGGGACGTAAGTTATGCTGCTGCTTAGGCCTTAGTTTTGACTATGGCAGTTTGCAGCGAGCACACTGGGTGTGCTGAGATTGGATATCTTGCGTCGGGGACGTAAGTTATGCTGCTGCTTAGGCCTTAGCTTTGACTATGGCAGTTTGCAGCGAGCACACTGGGTGTGCTGAGATTGGATATCTTGCGTCTGGGACGTAAGTTATGCTGCTGCTTAGGCCTTAGCTTTGACTATGGCAGTTTGCAGCGAGCACACTGGGTGTGCTGAGATTGGATATCTTGCGTCTGGGACGCTATATCAGTTTTATCACACCGGGTGTGCAGAGGTTGGATAATCTCACGTCACACAAGATATGTGGTACGTAATGAACGTGAGACAAGAGTTTCACAGGCGTTACGTGCTGGAGGCAAGTCATCCACAATAGGCTTACGTGAATGAAAGTGTCGGCGACCGTGCCGGCATTCATATGATGGATATAAGGGCTACGTGAATGAAATTGACGTATTTAGTGTGTTAGGTGAGCAATTTGGCAATGGCAGGATTGATACAATTGGTATCGAGGTGTATACCCAGGGGTATCAGCTGATAGACTTGGGCAGGCGCCACGATGCAGGTGTGTCAGGTTAATTAAGATATGAGTTCCCCGGTGACCATATTGGAGGTTAATTAAATTAATCAATGACATCGTCGTGTGCTGTACGAGAATGTGTTGTGATCTAACATGGCGCCGATGACTTCACAGAGGGAGTGAGGTCTGTATATATGCATATCTTATTGTTACGTAGGAGGTCACAACCTCAGGAGTTCAGAGGTCATTAAATCTTTGCTGACGACATCGCCTTTATAGAGAATAGTGAAGAGGAGCTACAACAAGTAACGAGACAATAGACGTCAGTCAGGGAGAGTCGGATTGAAAATCAATGCAAGGGAATGTGAGATCATGAGCATCAATACGGCCGCTCCACCAAACTTCAAATTTGATGACTAAGCACTCAAGGTGCATGTGACTTGGGAAGCACGATCACGTAAAAGGGACACAGTGTCTCGTGACTAGAAGTTCACTCGGCTCTGTGAGGACTTAACGTAGGGAAAAAGTCCTCATCGGTTGCATTGCAGAGTGCACGTATTGAAGAGTGATCTGGGATTGTTGAATGTGCCTATGTATAATTGCATGGTGAGCAAGGTATATTAGATATGGGTCTTGGGACAAATGTTGGAAACTAGGTTGCCCGTAATAAACCTCTCACCATTCACCGCATAAGGGGACTTCGGAAAGGCCAATGATAGTTCACAGGCCTACACTGTGATCGCCGTACAAGTTTACACTATGGTATTCAAGAGAAACTAACATGTGTGATAAAGGAATTCGCAATGGGAGGGAGTGTGCTGTAAGACTACATATTGGAGAACTCTCAGAATGGTTTAGTGTCTTAACGTGTCATGTATTAGGTAAGAACGTATCTTGTCACTACTCCTCGGTGGACCTGTAATAGACGGGGTTATGAGATTAGAGAATACCATGGTTCAGACGTGGGCAGTTCGAGGATTTAGACCTGATATGGCTACTGTTATCTTGTCATTTAATTGGGTAGGCGGACTACTCTCTCTTGGCAGCCAGGGATTGATGTGCGAGAAGCTTACAATAGGCCGGGCTCAATCGCAAGGGTTTGGAGCGAGCTGCCAGTTGGCGCCACTCAAGTGACCTCAATAAGACAGTAATTGCCTCAGGTGTGGCAACTGTAGGTTTTGAACCACTCACAGCGCACGTGTGGTGGGTTCTTTGACGTGCCCGGGATATGGCTGTCCCCAGACAGGGGAACTCCATTAACGTCCTATCTGAGTGACGGCCCTAGCCGAAGCTAAGTACTCATTTTCACCTGAGAAAAGCCGTATAAAGTGCCTTTCCTAAGGGCACAAGTATGGTAACACGCAGACTTGGCAGATGACCTGGTTCTCCTCAGTGAAGACTTTTCAGTAAAGGGGAATTTAGTTGGGCTAAGTATAAGTAAGAAGAAAATAGAAGTAATGATACTTGAATTGACCAAGATGGAGCAGCGATACTGAAATTAGATAGGGAAATCTGCAAGAGGTTTCCCTAGGCATCACAGCCAACAAAAGAAAGGGTAGAAGCCTTTAAATTAGGAACAGAATGAGGCTTGGAGCTGCTACCTGTATAAAACGTAAGAGGGTATGGAAAGCCAGACACACTAAGCTGGGGAGTAAAATGCATATGTGCAATTCGTGTGTGCTTTCTACGGTATTGTATAGTGCAGAAACTTGGCAAACAATTACAGAAAGATAAGAGAAATACTTTGACACTGCAGACCAGAGGGGTTATTTGCCATTCAGTATTTTGAGACTGAGATGGCAACAATACATCTCAAACTAGAAAGGCCGACATTTGCTTAAGAGCAAATACAGCATATTTCAGCCATACCCCTTCCCACGCAACATTGGACTGTTCCAAATCACCCCTGCGCAAAAATGGAACATCCTCTTAACAGTACATTATCCCCCAAAGTGGACTGGTATTGTGAATTGATTCCAGGTAAAAACAGAGCTTGCTTCTATTTTTCAGAAAATGACAATAATCACACCTTCCATTCAGAAAATTTTCATCATGACTGAAAATTGTTGAATGACTTCATGTAATGTCATTAACAATTTTCTGTACGATAACTAGGTGTAAGTTTAAAAAAGTATAAGCTCCTTGTGATGTGGGTACATTTATTATTGCAGTGAACTTTTTTTTATTCAAGTAGGGCATACGATTTAATAATTATCAATCAGGTGCAGGTACTGTAGGAGCGTTTGTTTTCTTCAAGCTGTAAAACTGTTAAACTGTTTTACTTTGTATGCAATCAGCCATCGAGCCTATTCTTATTTTAGTTTAACAACTTCCTGCCAGACCCGGAAGATACGATTGAACCTTGTTCGAGGATTTATTTTCGTCTGTCTGGTCAGTCTGTTCATACCCTCGAGGCTGGCACTGAGAGTGTTTTATTGGGCTGAAACTCTGGCAGTTTAAAGTTACTTACAATTTAAATGTTCAACTTCAAAGTTTATGTCAAACAACAACAGCACTAGGAAATGTGGCCACTATAGACAGGTGGTCACTATAGAGAAAATGCTGATCTATTGACTAGGAGCCATGCGTTACACATGATCATTAATCATATAAACATTGCACAGGTAAGCCAATTGTTTAGATGTACAATTAAGTTCAAATAATTCTGAAGAGAAATATTGATGAGAAAATAATCATTCTCGCCACTGTCTAACTTATAATTACGTATCAAAACTAAACGCAGATTTTCTAACTAACGCACCTTTCCCCGACTTCATCAAAGGACCGCCGGCTATCAATCAAACACGGCTGTTGATTAGACTTAGAGCTTCAAACAGCCATGTGCTGTGTGCCAGTTGACAGCGAACTTCATGCTACGTGATGTTTTACATTGCTTGGACCTTCTTTCCTACAGCGGTGCTTCTACAAAATATTTAGACTGTAACACTGAGTCCCACATGTTTTATAGAATAGAATTTGACGCAGAACAGCATTTTTTGCTGGGTATTTTTCTTGAAACATGTTCGTGGGAATATCAGCGAGGCGGCGACGTAGGGATATCAGACCGTCAACAAAAGTCGCACGGCGGCTAACGGCGCATCGAAGATACTAGCGCTATAAATAAGCGCTTCAACTAAGGATGGCAACCCGTACAATATTTTTGTATACTGTTGAGCTAAGTAAAGTTTGTTGTTTATGAGGTTTTAGTTGTCTTTGAAGCTTTGACCCGAAATATTTTAAAGTCAAACTGCTGAAGAGAAGTAAGTGACTGCTACGATTATCGTAGATATGGCCCTAAAAAAACTGATAAAAGAAGCCTTCTCAATAGTCTAAAATGCAAGAGCTTCCGGGGGGGCTTCGCCCACCTGGGTCCCCCCCACACAGTGGCCCTGCCCCTGGACCCCGCCAGGGACATTCGGCGGCCCCCGGACCCCTGTCCGACGCTTTGAAAAAATCCTGGCGAGAAGTCTGTACGGCCTGAGTCTTCAAGTTAACGTATTGTGTGGTCCCGCTTATGAATATTAATTAGCCTTCGCTTTCCTCTTCGCTGATTGGCTGAACCACTAATTGAATTAACTCTTCCTGCCGGCTAGACGCAGGTGCAGATGTCGGCTCTGTGGGGTGAACGTCCGAAAGATCATGGCATGGAGAACGAAAGAAAACCAATTTCCCCTAAAAAAAGTGCTGTAATTAACACGGCACGAAAAACGGTATTTAAGGATGCTGAAACCATGCGTAATGTTGACGTATTTTCCTCCTTTACGGATCTATACACCACTTATACGAGTACGTAAATATTGCCTTTAAGTGGTCTTTCTGTAGGTCCGTGTTAGTCCTTATTTTCCGGTTTTCCCGTTGTCTTTCAGCAGCTTAAAGATGTCGTAAATGATTTTTAAAACCCCCTTAAAACTTGTTTAAAGTTCACGTTTATTTGATCTAAAGCCTCTTTACGTCTCATATACAATTGCATTAAGTGGATTATAACGTGTGTTTTAGTGCCTTTTCAGCAGCTTAAAGTTGCCATAAATACTTATTAAAACGCCCTTAAGATATGTTTAAACTTCACGTTTATTTGATCTAAAGCCTCTTTACGTCTCATATACGTGTACATTAAGAGGATTATAACGTGTGTTTAGGTGCCTTTTCAGCAGTTTAAAGTTTCCATAAATACTTATTAAAACGCCCTTAAGATATGTTTAAACTTCACGTTTATTTGATCTAAAGCCTCTTTACGTCTCATATACGTGTACATTAAGAGGATTATAACGTGTGTTTAGGTGCCTTTTCAGCAGTTTAAAGTTTCCATAAATACTTATTAAAACGCCCTTAAGACATGTTTAAACTTCACGTATATTTGATCTAAAGCCTGTTTACGTCTCATATACGTGTGCATTAAGTGGATTATAACGTGTGTTTAGCTGCCTTTTCAGCGCTAAAATTTGCCATAAATACCCATTATAACGCCCTTAAGACTTGTTTAAACTTCACGTTTATTTGATCTAAAGCCTGTTTACGTCTCATATACGTGTTCATTAAGTGGATTATAACGTGTGTTTAGGTGCCTTTTCAGCAGCTTAAATTTGCCATAAATACTTATTAAAACGCCCTTAATACATGTTTAAAATTCACGTTTATTTGATCTAAAGCCTATTTACGTCTCATATACGTGTGAATTAAGAGGATTTAATGTGTCTATATTTTTCTTTTTAGCAGCTTAAAGTTGTCATAAATACGTACCAAAACACCCTTAAGACATGTTTAAAGTTCCCTCTGTACGTCTCATATACGTGTGCATTAAGGTGTGGATAAGTGCCATTTTAGGAGAATAATCATTGGCACATTTCAAAGCAAGAAAATACAATGGGTGAAACTTTAAAATTTTATTGAATTACGAGAAAATATTACATGGAAAAGTAAAAAAAAACCTACAGCCTACTAGGTATTTGTGGCCTTTCATTCTGATGTAGTCGGCAGTTGAAACAATCACAACGGTTGCGCAATTCCGTGCAGCAGTCCACAGTCCCATTTCCAGTGTCGGGTGAAGCGTCTCGGCGTAAGTTAAAAAGAGCACACATGTACAGTTCCATCTGGTCACCACAGGAATAAGAATCCGGTAAGATCTAGAGGATCCTAGAGTAGTGGCCGATATGACTCGTGTTGTTGGATGGTCCTGGATTCTGTGAACGCGAAACATGTTCAGCTTGCAGTGTCGGCTTCTATTAATCCGGATGGTGCAAGGGCCGTGATTTCCATTCTGTGTCGATTTCCAACAACAACAGCTTGTACAGAATGATAGCCACCTCGTATCTTTGAGTCAAATTCCGTCACCGGGGGTCCTAGGCGGTAAAAGAGGTGTCGCGGCCACAACTTGCGGGCTAGAGCAGGCCCAAACTTTCTTCAATACTTCTCTTAAAAAATGAACGCCTGGAAAATAACCGCTCCTTGTCGTACGTATGGCCCGTAAATTTGAACCCCCCACTCTTTTCTGCCATTGGATACATCCTATGACATGACACAGCTGTGCCACAGACGGACCAAGGAAGTTCAACCTCCTTGGACGGACGGAGGCGTGCGCCCCATGGCGAGTACGAAATAACGCTGAATAAATTTACATCTTGCCTGCCCAAACAAACACGAGCAACACGAGAAGACACCGCCTGTGTGCACAAACTGTTCTTTCTCGACGCTTGCTTGTAGATAAAGAAATAAACATATTTCGTACATTTACCTGTAGTAAGAACTGCTTGCCGTTTTATAGAGAAAACACAACTGACTGCACAAAACGGTATACCTACTACATCCTTATTCTTCAAGCAGAGGTTGAGTCTCGGAGATATTCATAGCAGTAGTCGGGATTTCTACCGTCTCTTAGCTCGAGTGTCAACATGCCACAAAGAAAACCTCACCCTGATTTAGACCCTGGAATTTCAGAACTTATATGCGGTATAAAATAAAAAGGAAAGGGTCTCCTCCTGTTCGCATAAACTGCGCTTCAAACATGCCGTATGTTCAGCAGAAAAAGGCACCGTTTCATAAAACCTTTGAGACGGTATTAGCTAATAGATAAAACGGGGGTAGTACCCCCAAGTTTGCTTAAGCTACGCGGATTCAAAGATTAAACATGTCGTATGTTCAACAGAAATACGCAACATTTCATATACGTCTTGGCAACATATAAGCTAAACGGGGGAGGTCTTCCCTAGTTCACTTAAACTGCGCGGATTCAAAGATTAAATATGTCGTATGTTTTACAGAAATACGCAACATTTCATATACGTTTTGGCAGCATATAAGCTAAACGGGGAAGGTCTCCCCTAGTTCGCTTAAACTGCGCGGATTCAAAGATTAAACTTGTTGTATGTTTTACAGAAATACGCAACATTTCATATACGTCTTGACAACATAAAAGCTAAACGGGGGAGGTCTCCCCTAGTTCGCTTAAACTGCGCGGATTCAAAGATTAAACATGTCGTATGTTCAACAGAAATACGCAACATTTCACATACGTCTTGGCAACATATAAGCTAAACGGGGGAGGTCTCCCCTAGTTCGCTTAAACTGCGCGGATTCAAAGATTAAATATTTCGTATGTTTTACAGAAATACGCAACATTTCATATACGTTTTGGCAGCATATAAGCTAAACGGGAGAGGTCTCCCCTAGTTCGCTTAAACTGCGCGGATTCAAAGATTAAACTTGTTGTATGTTTTACAGAAATACGCAACATTTCATATACGTCTTGACAACATAAAAGCTAAACGGGGGAGGTCTCCCCTTGTTCGCTTAAACTGCGTGGATTCAAAGATTAAACATGTCGTATGTTTTACAGAAATACGCAACATTTCATATACGTCTTGGCAACATATAAGCTAAACAAGGTAGGTCTCCCCTAGTTCGCTTAAACTGCGCGGATTCAAAAATTAAACATGTCGTATGTTCAACAGAAATACGCAACATTTCATATACGTTTTGGCAGCATATAAGCTAAACGGGGGAGGTCTCCCCTAGTTCGCTTAAACTGCGCGGATTCAAACATTTAACTTGTTGTATGTTTTACAGAAATACGCAACATTTCATATACGTCTTGACAACATAAAAGCTAAACGGGGGAGGTCTCCCCTAGTTCGCTTAAACTGCGCGGATTCAAACATTTAACTTGTTGTATGTTTTACAGAAATACGCAACATTTCATATACGTCTTGACAACATATAAGCTAAACGGGGGAGGTCTCCCCTAGTTCGCTTAAACTGCGCGGATTCAAAGATTAAACTTGTTGTATGTTTTACAGAAATACGCAACATTTCATATACGTTTTGGCAGCATGTAAGCTAAACGGGGGAGGTGTCCCCTAGTTCGCTTAAACTGCGCGGATTCAAAGATTAAACTTGTTGTATGTTTTACAGAAATACGCAACATTTCATATACGTTTTGGCAGCATATAAGCTAAACGGGGGAGGTCTCCCCTAGTTCGCTTAAACTGCGCGGATTCAAAAATTAAACATGTCGTATGTTCAAATGAAATACGCAACATTTCATATACGTTTTGGCAACATATAAGCTAAACGGGGGAGGTCTCCCCTAGTTCGCTTAAACTGCGCGGATTCAAAAATTAAACATGTCGTATGTTCAAATGAAATACGCAACATTTCATATACGGCTTACCAAATATATTAACGGGGGAGGTCTTCCCTTCTTTGCGTAAATGACGGTTCGAAATAAATTATATATATGGCATGCATTCTTCGGTCAATATTGACCATGGTATACGCAACATCTCATATAATGTAAAATAGCGCATATAAGCTAACCATGAGAGGTTTTCCCCTGTTCGAATTAAACCTTGCGCACAGAAAGTTTGAATACGTCAAATGCTTTCGGAATAGCTAAAAAACACAGAAGATTATTTTATTTGACTTTGTATTGTATTGTATTTGTATTTGCTGAGGTATAAACATAACATTTTGTACCAGAAAGCGCAATGATTTTCAGTTTTGACTGTTATAAAACAGATGACGCAATGTTTTATCTAACACCAGACAAAGGCTTATTACATTTGACTTAGCCGGTTAACATGTATTTTGTAACAGATCTAGAGAAACGGTATTTGTCCGTTTTGACAGAAAATATTTTTGAGACATTTAAGTTGTCTCTTCGGCATACTAAAATACATGTAAAATTCACGTAAAGAAACACAACAGGTTAAGTTAGATTTACAAACGCTGAAATCTTCCATAAATGCCAAATGTATGTTTCCGATGCCTTTAATATATTTTAAAATCTGCTGAAATATTTCTCCGCCTTTAAGGGCTTTATACGTATCTCTGAAACTTTGCTTAAAAAGTTGTTTTCGTGCTGTGTAAGCCTTTTACAGTACTTTAAGCCAAAAATTTTACTTGGATCATTTTACCAACTATCTTATGCCTATCTATACCAAATGTTACTCATACCAGGGTACAGGGGTGCAAAATATACCGTTATAAGACCGTCAACAACAGTCGCACGGAGCTAACAGCGCAGCGAAAATACCATCGCTAGCGTTTCAACTCCGGATAACAAGTTATAAGTACTGTTGAACTCAGTAACATTAAAGTTTGTTTTTAGCTAAACTCCTGAAGAGAAGTTAAGTGACTGCTGCGATTATCATAGATATGCCCCTATAGGCCTACGAACTGATACAATATAAAGCCTTCTAAATAGTGTAAAATGCGAGAGCCTTAGGCGGGCTTCGCTCCCCCTGGCGGGAACACTGCTATATACGGGATCATGAGGCCCCGCTTATGAATATTAATTAGCCTTTGGCCTCCTCTTCGCTGATTGGCTAGGTCTTTGATTCAATCAACTCTCCGGCTGACGCGCACAGGTGTGGCTCTGTGCGGGGTCACGGAAGGTCACGTCAGGAGGCCAAAAGAAAACAAATTTCCCCTCAGAAAAGTGCCAAAATTAATCATTTTAAAGTTGTTTATGTCAAAAATTTGACTTGAATCTTGTTACCAAGTATCTAATGCCTATCTATACCAAATTTCAGGTCATTTAATTGTAATACCAGGGTACAGGAGCCAAAAGTGTCCTTTTTTGGTCAAAAATTGGCCAAAAATCGCAAAAATAAGCATTTTGTTGCACTGTACACCAAAAGTGTTATTGAATTTATATGAAGGTATTATCAAGGCACATCTGTATCAAATTTCAGCTCATTCGGTTGCAATACCAAGGTACAGGAGCCAAAAGTGTCCTTTTTTGGTCAAAAATTGGTAAAAAAAATCGCAAAAATAAGCATTTTGTTGTACTGTACACCAAAAGTGTTATTGAATTTATATGGGGGCATTATCAAGGCACATCTCTGTCAAATTTCAGCTCATTTGGTTGTAATACCAGGGTACAGGGGCCAAAAGTGTCCTTTTTTGGTCAAAAATTGGTCAAAAAATCGCAAAAATAAGCATTTTGTTGTACTGTACACCAAAAGTGTTATCGAATTTATATGGGGGCATTATCAAGGCACATCTCTGTCAAATTTCAGCTCATTTGGTTGTAATACCAGGGTACAGGGGCCAAAATATACAGTTTTGGTCTATAATTGACCAAAAAAATCTCAATAAAATCATTTTAGAGGCAGATATGAAAAAACTGAGAAAAAAGCATCAAGGTATTGGCCCATTCTACCCCTGTGCCAAATTTCAGGTCATTCGGTCCAGGAACGGCAGAGATGAATCACTTTGAAGATTTGACAGGAGAAAGAAGAAAGAAAGAAAGAAACATTACGAATACAATATATTTCACCATACTATGTATGGCTGAAATATAACTAGGAAGTTGGCCGAGGAACAGTGCAGCCAATCCTGTCTACATGGGTTCGCAAAGCACGGGTGCGGTGGTGGCGGTGCATGATGGTCGAGTGAGTAAGGGGATAAGAATGGGGATAATAAGGAAGGGTGTAATGAGGAAGGGGATAATGAGGATGGGGAGAGATACTTTCATGTGAAAGTATAGGAAAGGGGTGATTATGCCTATTGCAGGACACTGGGAGGAGCCAGCGCGACGGAGGCACTGCCCCCATCACTAATGAGGATGATCCAATGATTGTCAGTGTGGATACTTTGCTATTCACACTGCACGATCATTGGTCAGCCGAAATCATGTGATCAAATAATACCATATAAGGCGGCGTGCATAATCCCTTCTGCCATTCTCCCGGAGACATCCGCAGCTCAGAAGTGCAAGGTGGGGCAGACCTGGCACATGAACAGGTGACAATGAAAGAAAGAGCGGATGAATAACACTATGCAAGACGGGTGTATAATCCATACTGGCTTTCATCTGGATAAATCCATAATACTAGTGCCGAAGAGCAAAGTGGGGCCGACCTGCAGCGAGTGGGAAAAGTGGATAGAACGTTGTGAGGAGGGGAAGCGCTTTTCTTTCCCCACCCACCCGCCCTTATAGCCATTGCTGGGACTCGGCTTCCACCGCGCGACTTCGGCACTGCCCCCATCACTAATGAGGATGATCCAATGATTGTCAGTGTGGATACTTTGCTAACCATCCAATGAGCAAAGCGAATGTAGGTAAATCTGCAAATAAGGACATTATTCATCAATATTCCCTTTTTGACCCCAACTATACACATGGTACAACCATCAGTGGTCAGTGTGGAGTAATAGTTGCCGGGGGTTATAGAAGGTGTGGTTATAGGAGAAAATAGAGTCAACGTCGTCTGGCTATATGATAAGATATGGTACAGCTGAATCTGGATACTGGATAAGTGTAGCTTATACAGTAATGAGGACTTTTTGTTACGTAGTACAGAACGATATATGGTGATGTTGATAACTGGGTTGAGGGCTAGGGTTCGGATACGTGCAGTTTTCCACAATACTTTGACGCTATCTTATACACCTTTCTCACGCAGCGGCCATGATAGATCGAAAACGAATTCAATGAGGCAAACAAAAGACTGTCCATCATAATTAGCAGTTCAACCAATGATAGCATGGAAATTAGAAAATCGACCAATAAGAGAATGGCTACATGTCCGTGAAATATTTGCATTATCATGTTTTTATTTTGCATCTCTTAAGGGACTATATGGGATCAGTCTATGCTATTCTAAATTGATATATCTGTTGATGTATAACATTATATAGTTATAATATTCATTATTTGATTTTATATTGTGAAAATTTGTGTGGAGAAATTTGGGGGGAAACTAAATAAGAGCTGATTCTAGGAATAAGTTTTGTCTGCTTGCCTCATTGACCTCTTCTTCGGTCATGGCCGCCGCGTGAGAAAGGTGTATTTAATTTCATGTAAAATGATGGAATGAGATTATTCATATCACGTGTCAGTCATCACAATACATATGGTAACATGATCTCTATGTAAAGGCTCAGAGACAAAACGCAGCCGAGGTTCTCTGTGTTCCACTGGAGCGACTCCAGGAGGTAGCGAGCGCCGTAACTGACGAGGTTGCGCATGTGCAGGAAATCTTCATCTTCCATACAGGTAACGCAAAGGAGTGCAATTGGTCGTTTGGGCTATTCTGGAAAAAAAACATGCAAGAGAAAAAAACTTTTCCCTTGTTCCTTGTGTTGCACAAGTCATCCCCATAAACCATGTTTTCTAAATTTCATAGCATCTTCGATCTCATTTTACATAAACAGTTGTATAGATTTTTGAGCCGCTGAGTTCGCCATTGTTAAGTCCACGGCCCTGGAGTCTATCAATGTGAAATCCATGGCCATGGACTCTACCATTGTTAAGTCCACTGCCTTTGAGTCCAGCAATGTGAAATCCACGGCCCTGGAGTCTTCCATTGTAAAGTCTACGGCTCTGGAGTCTTTTAGAGTCAAGAAGTTTGGAAGGCGTTTTAAACCAGTGTCTTTCTTTTTCAAACTTATAAAAGTCTTTACCATAGGACCTCCGACAATGATGAAAGTAAAGAAACATGGTTTTGTGTTATAAACTGTTCTCTAACTAAAAAAATTGGACTCACCGGAATTTTCACCTGACCCGCTTGTGATGAGTCCTCTGACCCAATCGCTGTGGACACGTGACATTCTGCACGTCGGACGTTAGCAATGGGTCAAGTGTTGTGGGGAATCAATGTCGCCCCCCGTCCCGGTTGATGTGTATATGTCTTATTTCTGTTTACTACACAGCCCGATGTGGATCGACTCTGGTAACGCGACTTGTAGAGGCCACTTCGGTAGCGCAGGCTATGAGTGAGCCTGAGGTGTTCTCCATCATATCCATGGCTCTCCTCCGACTAAAGCGCGGCCAGACTCCATCGCGTCCCAGCTGCCCCGAGGTTCTGTCAAATGACGAGTCTACCATAACTCTTCTGAGAAACGTCGTCACTTTGATGAACTATAACCTCGTGACGTCAGATCCACGTCACCGTCACATCATCTTTTATAAGATTAAGCCCGACAATATCCTCTTGGGTGACCTGATGGCTCGCGCCTTCCCGTTGGCCAAGACCGTCTTCCTGTACCGGAATGGTCTGGACGTTTCTGAATCCTTTGCTCGACTCGTCCTACATCAGAAGTACGTGCTTTATGTGGCTTTCTGGCTGATGATGCGCCTCGGTTTAAGAATTCGTGCGCTTCCCTTTCCTGACTTCTTGCGATGTTTCGGAGACAACCCGAAGTTCTCGACGGTGCGTCATCGCGGGACGGATTTGTTCTACATCTACACCAGGTGGGCCGGCGTGCTGCAGTGCGCCGCCGATCTGCAACGGCGGCAGCCCGGGTATTTCTTCCACGCCGTCATCTACTACTCATCCCTCGTTAACGACAAACGGAAGACGTTCAGTCTACTGATGGAGAAGCTGGGTTTGAAGTGGAGTCTACACGACCCAAGAGAAGACACAGATAAGATCGAGAAAGCATTGGTTCAGGACAGCCAAGCAGGAACCTCTATGTGTTCGAGGTGATGCTTCTCGTTTCTGCTAGATTCCTCGCGCGCGGATCGCACACTGATTTTGTAAGGTTCATTATATACGCCCGTTAAATTCTCTATCTATGAAAGGATAACAAGGTTCTACATTCCCAAGCAATACAATAAAATCTATGTCCTCCATTCACAACCAAGACATAAAATAACAGCTGACGTTTCGATAACGACCTGTCACCTTCCTCATAGCATTACTGACTTGTTCTATCTACACTGCAGCTAGGTGTCGCAATGCAAAGTATAGATTGTATTTGCGGTCCCAAGCGTAAAGTATTGACGCCTAGCAACAGTATGGAATAGACCCAGCCACTATTGGTTACCGAAATGTTAGCTGTGATTTTATATCCTAGTTGTGACGAAATATTTAACCTTGTGATTGTCCCACCTAATAAAAGTATATTTTTACGAACCCATGTATCAATATCACAGTGGGAGGAGACCCGGAGAGAAGTGGGCACTAGACGTTTCGTCGCGCTGGATGGGGCAGTGGGAACGAGAATACTTTGAGGAAGTCTGTCGCCATGCTGGGAACGAGATCACGGGCCCCGACTTTCTTCTGCCCGGTACCGTAGTGTAAAACTTCCATAATGCACCTGAAAAAATGGCTGAAGCTCTCTCAGGGCAGCAGAGTTTCTCTTCTACGACTTACCTGCCTGTAATCTGTAATCTGAAGCTTCCAGTGGACTCAAGTTTTAATAATTTCCTTCGTAAAGAGGAAATAAATAAAAGCTAACTTGGACCTTAAGCAATTACCATTTTGGAACATATAACGTTACTGCAAGTACTCGAATGGTTGAATATCTCTTTTTATTCATATATCCCTTTTTATTTTATTTTCTTCTCATCTTAGATTTTATGCACTTGAACAAAGGAATGAAATCAAATATGCGAATGCTGTATTTGCTCTCAAGCAATTGTAGGTCTTTCTAGTTTGTTTTTGTTTCTTTCTGCAATCCCTTCTCATAATTTGTTAGTTCAATCTTGTATTTGAAGGTTGGCCATCCTTTGATGATCGACCGTACATTCTCAATAGGCAGTACAATGCCCCAACGTCTCTCCTCTTTCCATGATGCCTTTTGTCGTATATCTCTCATCAGTATCCATTCCTGTGCATAAGGAAATAAAAATTACTGTAAGTTGATTTATTTTGAAAGGGGGTAATAGCGCTAGTTGTGGCGTCATGGTTTCGTAGAGGCGCAAAAAAACTAGCAATTTTCGTCAGCATGCTTAAACCTACATATGCAGTTCACAATTGTTGCCTTAAAGTCATAAAATAGCATACCATAAATTCGAATTACGTTTTATTCTTACAGTTTGGAAGATACCAAAATGCAAAATTTTCTGATTGCATTCAAAACAATAGTAGTAATGGAATTTGATTAGCATACAGGTGTTAGCACCTTCTGTATTCTTAGAAAATCTTTCTTGTTCAGAAGTACATGTTAACTTTCTTTCAATAGAAGAATGTAAAACGAAGCATATTTTATTTAGATAGGTGGTAGTTGCTATAAAACTGTGAACTGATCTTGTAGAATATGACTATGTAGAAGAAAATGCGGGAATGTTGGTTAGAATAAGTCTAGATTATGATATTTTGGAAATAAAGATACATTTACATTACGTTTGCATTTAGATCTACATTTGTACTTACCCGGGTCTTTATTCCTCTGCAATATTCCTTATCAACTACGAATTGTGGGCTCCAATTGGAAGCTTTCACAACGATGCTATGGTTGGACCTCTGTTTTAGATCTTCATGGCAGTACCAACTGATGTTCTTTTTCAGTTCCCTGTAGTAGTCGAGCTCTTTCTTAAAATCTGGTCCCTGCGTAGTTAACAAATTATCAACTTAAAAAAATAACCAAACAAAGGCCAAACTAGAGTATATTCTGACAGAGACTGTTACATAGCAAAAGTTTTCAATACGGTCAAATCTAAGCTGAAAAGTTCCCAAATTCTGGTGATTTTGAAGTTTGTTCGACGATGTTCAATTTGTATATCATTGACTTTTCGACCTTCACATATAAATCTTATCAATTGTTTGGTATTCATTAAACCGTGAAGTTGCCTTTTTTTAGAAGATCCAAACACAATAGTGCCACCTACAACGTAAAGACAGAAGTCAGAGGTAGTATTTTGCCCCGAAGTCAGGTAGCCATTTTTACACCTGGGTGAAGTGAGGAAGGTCGTGTAAGTGCCGGAATTCCCAAAGGGTACAACTTCGGCAGGTACGGCGAGTGTCGAACTAGATGTCCCGAGCCCAACACTCTACCAGTTACGTCACACACGACGCCTCAGATTTATTTCTTGAAATGACGATGATCCTAAGAATACTTTAGCGTGGACTTACCTGTGCTTCAATCTTTCGCCACAACGACCTGTTGAACGTGTCGTATAGAAGGTAATCCACGGCCTTCCACTTGCGAAGGTTGGTCATCTCCTCGGCGGTAGGGATGTAGGATTTGTAGGAGTAATTCCTGGCGTTTTTCGGAACGGTGTCGCACACGACATCTCGCGTCTCCCAGCACATCAGACGTCTCAGAAGAACCAAGGACTCGTCCAGGTGTTCCAGCAGCAAGACTAGCGTGAAGTCATGCTCTAATTCTTTGATGTATCTTTCAGCTGCCTCCTGGTTACAATTTGAAGTACACACGGGAACATTTTACTAACATTGATCACATCAGTTCATTGTATTTAACCCCGTTACCTCTAGTATGGAAGCTTTAATTTTTAACAAGCCGGAATTCAAAACTCTGGTAATTGATACATAAATCTATACCTTTCTATACTTCTGATTTTCACTCGTCTTTTTAAACATTTCTCATTATATGGAAGTTAGAGTTAGAATTGACGGATTATGGGGACGGATGTATTCAGAAAGTCTATAAAGTATCGATTGGTTCTATAGTTACTGCAAAAAAGATATATATTCTGGTACCATATCATCGGCTCCTTCAGTTGGGTAGCCCAAATCGAAGGCCATGTGGTTTCTAGTTCCGTCCCAGGTTGTATTGCAGAAGCGAAAGTAAGCCTCGGACATATTTTTGTACTTCCATGGCTCCCGAAGAAAGGTCTTGATGGGATTTACGGACGTGATCTTCAGTAACGCAGGAAGATTGTAAAAATGCATGCACGACTTCAGGTGACTGACAGGCTCGCGAATGAGAGCTGTTTAAAGGACACGAAAGAAGAGAAGAACACAAACATATCAACACTTGAAAGTTCATCTGTGTTGGAAGACGTAATTCTTGAATATGTTGAACTGTAATTTCCAACACAAAATTTAATTTAACCAAATTTTCGACTAGTAAGCTCCAGTCTTTGTCAATGAATGAAAAATCCACTGCTTCTCTGACGTCACATCATGCATAAGTGACTCGATTCCATCGAGCTCTGAAGTAGATGGCTTCTTTTGATCCCTAGCAAAAAAGTATGGTTTTATGGCCAAGATTCAAACTTTGTCCAATGTGACAAAGTGTCCAAGTGACTCTGTATGTATGTATGTATGTATCTGAGGTGCATTCCTTGACAAATACTGGAGCTGATCGGTAAAAAATCCAATTTTTGTGTTGGAAATGATAGGCCAACTTTTTCCAGAACGAAGTCAACAGTTTCAAGCATAATTTGGTTTCATTTTATACATAGCAGCACCGCTTGCATCTAAATGCCACTCAAAGAGTGACTGTTAGCCCCCCCCCCCTCACAAGCTTCTGTGTTTTGCCAACAAATATTTCGTTTTAATGTCTGTAAGAATCAAGGATTGACACAAATAGATAGGAAAAGCCAGCCAACGCTGCTTACAAAATGATTTTAGCATTAACTGCATTGATACATGGGCATACAACTAGTTAACTGTAACACTCAAAACTGAGATAAAGAAGATGTGATTTGTGTAATTTACCTGTAATCAGTTTTCTTAATTATGAAAAACATGAAGTAGGAACCCAGCCGGCAAAGAAATCAACTTGGCCCATTTGTTTCTAAATCTGATGGGAGATTTTGAAAGCGCCAGAAGTAGAGGAAAGGGATGCTTACAGATGTAGGCAGTGTCGTCGGGAAACTTGGACCGTAGCCATGTTTTGTTGTATCTCATGTGGCCAAACAGAGCGTCATATTTTTCCCCTGGTGTGTGCACGTAATCCGTTTCCGCAGGAGGGAATGGCCAGGAGACGTAACTAGTCGCTCTTCCAATCAGCGGAGTTAGGTTGTGGTTGAGGGAGTATCTTTGAAAGATGTTTACACTGGTCATACTACCTGTTTTGTGCGTTTTGATGAAGACGAATTTTTGTTTAGGCTTGAGGCACGTACTTTGGCTCCAATTGGCACATGCCGCTGTTTTATATGGAGGTGGTCCAGGTCTTGGCAACAGTCCTCCTGGCTTTGGTCCAAATGTTGCAAAGGAACAAAAATAATCATATATACATTAAAACACCAAACTTTACACTGAATCCAGTCAACAAAAACACCTACCTACTGTAAGTTCAGGTATGTGATATTGAAAATCTTCATATCATTAACGAAACAGGTTTGCAATCCAAGGTACGTCATTTGACTTAAGTACTTAGTTTACTTACCTTCAACAAATACATGGCGCCCCCAACAAGGAAATAGCATAGTATTACTGTAGAAAGTCGTTTCAACCTGGTATCCATTCTGAAATTATCATAAGAGTATCATTTTAAGAAGCTTGTATGGCATCTTTAAAAAATAGCCCAGCAGGACACATGAAGAATCTAGAGAGTAGATATTTAATAAATATAAGCCAAACGTAATTATCCATCCGGATTTTGTCTTTCTTCTTTTTACATAGTTGCAAACCAACTATACTTTAAATGAGTAACAGTACCAACTTGCACAACGCAACATTACAGTATGTACAAGGTACAACGTAGCTGCTTTAATTTTGTAAAGCAGGTTTAAGCCTGTCTGTGATTTGTAACACACAAGTAAGATGTGACCAAAAATATCGACTTTCTATCAGTTTTTGCAAGGATGGAGTGTCATATTCTGTACTAATAACCTGGATACAAACATGCGTATATACCTGTACAGCAAAGTCAATTGAGTGGTTTTATATCACGCATTTAAAACACATGAGAGGTACCGCCATTTCAGTACTTATAAGAACGCCATACACGTGTGTCACTGCTGTTTAAAATGCACTACAATGCTCTCAAATGTGTTTATTCACGTTACGGTACTTCAGCTTCTACAATGTTCTTGCCATAATTGTAGACTTTGCTATTTTACGTGAGAAGGCCTATGCTTTGCCAAAGTTAAAAATACACATTAACATACACATACGCATAGCCCGTGGTTGCTTTCTTAAAAAAAAGATGTACGGACATTATCAAATGTATTTTAATACGAATTAACGAGAGAAAAAAATGCTAATCTTACAGTTTGGCTGTCACCCGTAAGCCACCCATGCTGTCCAAAGCTGAGATTTGTCCGGTGCTACATGTGCGGCAAGTGCGTAGGAATTTTTGCTTTGCTTTCTTGAGCGATTTATGATCCCAAGTTGAGTGGGAGGGCAATAAAATAAGTTTTTAGCTACGTGTTTGGCTAAGGAACAAGGCAACAACCTATGGGGAACTTTCCACGTTGTTCTCTTTGTACCTGGTGTCCCAAAACTCAATGATTCACTGCCGTGATTAGAGGTAAGATTAATGAGGAAATCTAATTAGTTGCTTTTGAAGTCAAGTTAAAGCATATATCTAACAGCTATTGATTTGGCTGTCTTTGCAAGTTTGCTAAAATTATTGTGACGGCATGCTGGGTGGCAACGGTGCTCTCACGCGTAGCAACTCGTGCGTAGTCTTCACAGGAACACGGCCTTATTGCTGGAAGAGCAAATTACAGAAAATCATTATTCTATCATCCGTCACGCTAAAGAGCTCTACATAAGAATTTGAACTTGGTGCCCCAGCGTTCACGCCCTTGGCACATGTGTACGTGGGGTCTTGCATGAGGCAAAGGACGACAAGAGGATTGGCAGAATACATGAACACCTACAGATACTTTAGTATTGAAATTATATCAAGGGCGTCCCTGTAGCTCAATTGACAGCTTGCATGTGCAATCTTAGACCTACGCCACATTTCTAAACCAGGGCCTCGTCGGGCAGCTTTCGGGAACGAAAAGTATGATGTAAATGATTTGCATGATTAGCTTTCAATTATGTAAGGCATCTCAGAAGCTATATCTACATTCCAAATATCATGAAGATCCGTCAACTCATTCCCGAGTTAGTCCTCTCTAAAGGGATGATGCAACTAAATTCCTGCGAATGCTTGGGGAAAAAATCCTGACATGCCTGCAAAATGATGGGACGCACACTATACTATTAAGATAGCCCCTGAGGAGTTGCCAAAAAATTGAACATTATGTTGAGTCTTGAAACATAGCAAACACTCTGACATATTACAGTTACATCTGAAACATCAAACACGACACACTCTCACGTAATATCAAGATGATTTTCAGTAGCGACCGCTTGTCTCGGCCACATCAGCTCGCAGGTTGTTCCTTGTTGTTTGACCGAAACGCATGTCAGCCAACATGATTTTCAATAGAGACCGCGTTTCTTTGTCAGACAGCTTCTCTTGGTACTTTACGCATATCAGAAATCAACATGATTTTCAATGGAGACTGCGTCCTGCAGGGGCTCTTTTGTCCAAATCTTCCAAGGAGAATAGCTGAAAAAAGGAACGACAGATCTTCACAATATTTTAGTATGCAGTTAGCGTAGACAGAGATAATGAAGTGCCAATTATGTAAATTAGAATTCAATCAGGAAAATATGTATTTACATAATTTTTCATTGTTGGACTCAAATACATGCACCATCTGTGGTTGGCAGGTGGGACATTAGCATATACCGATTATGCAAATAAGTTCATAATTGCTCTTTCAATCAGCGGAGTTAGCCTGTGGTTAGGGAGTATCTTTGGAAGATGCTTATAAAAGGATGGGAGATGTTTATATAAGCTGACGTATACAAGGAGGTATAAGTCCTTTGCATCAGGAAAATATCTGTACTTTTACAAAGACCGAGCTGCACGGTATTGTACATGGGGACGCACACACACACACACACACACACACACACACACACACACAGAGGCACACACACACACACACAGAGGCACACACACACACACACACACACACACACAGGCACACACGGGCACACACACACACACACACACTCACACACACTCACACACACACACTCACACACATACACACACACACACACACACACACAGAGAGAAACACACACACACACACAGACCCATCCAACCACACACACACGCGCGTGTGCACACACACACACATACACACATGCGCGCAAACACGCACACATACACACGCATACACGCACGCACAGCGAGAGAGAGAGGGAGAGAGGGAGGAGGGAGGCAGACAAAATAATATATCGCGGCCACTTTTTGTTCCCCTCCACAACCTTCGTTTGGAAACGCTACAGTGTTTAGTTTTGTGTACCCATATGCAGTACCAGAATAGCCGGATGAGGGCGCTTGCAAAGTAATCACACAGGGTTGTGTTGTTGCGCAACTCCTCACCAGTTAACATCAAATCCCTTTGTCGTCATTTCTTCTATTTACCCTTTCCAAGTCGTGGTTTGTTTGAAGCTTTATAACCTGGAGACGAAACAATCCCGCGATGCTTGCACATTTCACGTTTGCACATTTCATGTTTGCACATTTCAGCGGTCTGAACATGACCCTTCCCCGTGTTCTAGTTCTTTTCAATGTTTTATTTTTGATTCGGGGCTTCCCGACGCAAAAAAGAGCTACGTCATCGATTCAGCTGGGCACCTACCCATGAAGAACGAGCCGTGTGTTTTACTTTCTGACGTAAAAGTGACCGCATGACTGTCACAAAGATACTGGGAGAAACCTGGGTAAGCATTTTTTTTCGTTTTTCAGCCTTATGTTGTTGAAGTTTTGCTTGACTTGTCAAAAGTGTTTTCACAAGGATCAGGGCGTTGCAATTTCAAGTACAGTATGAGGCGTTTCCTTGTCAGAAGTGTCGTAGCCCAAAGTCACAATATCTTGTCTATCGTCAAGGATTGTTACTTGTCATGACTAAGGTACTTGTGAGTAGTGTTCTTGTGCTTATTTTCCACAATTATAGGTAATATGTGTTTTTTTTTTGTGTGTAACCGTCGTGAACATGACCTTTGGACTAGTGTTATTTTCCTTCCAACGTAGGACCTTAGCGTAGATATGACCACGTAGTTACACCTCTAACTTTTAAGATTCGTATGTAAGCACATCGAAAACAATACAAGCGCGTTTGTGGACAACGATTTATTGAAAAAAATTTAACCAAAACATGGGAAGGCTGAAAACATTAACTAGTCCAGATCTAAACAAAAAGAAACTTTCTTTTGTGCTTCAAAGCTCACAAAGGACCGAGTGAATGGTCGAGTGCAATGGTCGAACAAAGCGTGGAAAGATAAATTACTAAGCAAACGATAATGGTGCATGGTATACGTATGTGGCGCGGGGCTTGTACGTGTAATATGTTGAGTAATTGATAGAGATGTAAATGTTGTATACCTTATTCTTTATGTCCCTATAGACCTGATCTTGGACAGTCATGGCACAGAGAGGAGACAGCGTGTCGTCGGCGTCCTTGTATCTCAGCAGACAACGGTGGGAAACACTGAAGTCTGTTGAAGACAAGCAGGCAGAGTACGAATCCCTCTACAGTAAAGTACAATGTATGGAAAACGACATGAAGCTTTTGGAGGAAAAAACCCAGGCCCTTGAACAGAGCAGGGAGAACGTTATTCAAGCGAAACAACAGGTCATGGACGAGAAGGAAAAGGTGACTGCCGAGAAAGACAAAGCTGAAGAAGAACGAAGGAGCGCAACAGTAGAGAGAGAAGAAGCTATCGAGGAGAGGGACCGTGCCATGGAAGAGAAAGAAGCAGCGATCAGAGAGAGAGACCGCGCCGTAGAAATGAAAGAAGCTGCGATTGCAGATAAAGATGCAGCGATCGCACAGCGGGACCGTGCCTTCGAAGAGAAGCAAGCTTCGATTAATGAAAATGAAAGAGCGATTGCTGAGAGGGACCTTTCCATAGAAGCAAAAGAAGCTGCGATCGCGGAAAAAGAAGCAGCGATCGCACAGCGAGACCGTGCCTTTCAAGAAAAGCAAACGTTCATTGCCGAAAAAGAAAGAGCGATTGCTGACAAAGATCGTGCCAATGAGAAGATGAAAGAGGCGATCGCTGAGAGGGATCTCGCCATAGAAGCAAAAGAAGCTGCGATCGCGGAAAGAGAAGCAGCGATCGCACTGCGAGACCACGCCTTCGAAGAGAAGCAAACGTCGATTGCCGAAAAAGAAAGGGCGATCGCGGACAGAGATCACGCCAGCGTGAAGCAAAACTACGAAAGCTTCACCCTCCTTTTTCAGCACTCGATTCTAGTGCTGAAGATGGCTTCAGCACTGGATTTCCAGTGCTGAATGTTCGTCAGCACTGGGTTTCCAGTGCTCATGGCTCTCAGCACTGGAAATGCCGGCGTCAGCACTGGAAACCGAGTGCTGACGAACATCCAGCCCTAAAAATCGAGTGCTCGGACGATATTCCGCACTGGCCACTCAAATCATTTCCAGAAGGGCTGCAATTATGATTTGCAATCACACACAATAAAGTTGTTAACGTTACATATATCCAATTCCTACACAACAAATGAAATAACTCAGATTCGGGCTTCTGAACTTGAACCATATCTTTATTAAAATTTACGCCTAGTACCGCTCTCAGTACTTTTTAAAAATGATATCTATCCCGTACACATTATACATATGTCCAGTTTCAATCACACATCGGCACAACTTCGGTTTCTTGGCATGAAGTTACTTATTATTGATTTGAATCTACGCCAAGTAACGCTGTCATCACTAGGACACTGCTGTTCTGGAAAGACTTCAGCACTGGTTTGAAAATCGGTCCAGTGCTGAAAAGACGTCAGCACTCGTTTTCCAGTGCTGAAGATTTCTCAGCACTGGTGTTCCAGTGCTGACGTGTCCCTGAGCACTGGTAAATCCAGTGCTGAAGGTGAAGCTTTTGTAATTCAGCACTCGGTTCCAGTGCTGACGGCGATTTCAGCACTGGGTAACTAGTGCTGACGGCAGTCCAGCACTGGAGACCCAGTGCTGAAATTAGTTCAGCACTGGAAAACCAGTGCTGGAACAAGATTCAGCACTGAAATTGCAGTCCTGACAGAGCTTTAGCACTGGAAAAGAGCCATTCATCACTGGTTTTCCAGTGCTGACCATTCTTCGGCACTGGAAAACCAGTGCTGAGGCATCTTTGACCATTGAATCAGCACTGGAATACCAGTGTGGAAGGTGAAGCTTTCGTAGACTTGCCAGCGTGAAGATGAAAGGTGATCGCTGAGAAAAGATTTAGACCCTCCACGCCTCTGCACTCTCCACTTCAAAACACCTCACTCTCTCTTCCTTCGGGCTTGGTGAGTTGGCCCTTTCCAATTATATCTCATAATCTTAGGAAAAATGGATTCGCCTGGCGGGGGGGGGGGGCATTGTGGTTTAAGAATAAAAAGCTAACTCACCACATTTAACGGATTATTTAGTAGTTACTTAGGGCTGACCAACCAGACCAGCTCCTTTGTATGAGGCCTTATGTGGCCAATGTGCCATCATTCCAGAGATTCTACAATAGTACTTACTCAAGGCACTTTGAATATAATAAACACGTTTGTGACTTTGTTTACATTGCTGACTGAACTGTTCCGTCTTACAACATAACTACTTCATAACAGTCACAAATTCTATAATCCAATTGATACAAAGACGGCAAAGGGTTGACGTTGCCTTCAATAATGAAAAATCGGGTTAAAAGGAATATGCCTACACTCGAGTTTGAAAATATATGTATCTCAGCTCAGACGCAGTTTTTTAAAGATGGAGAATTTGTATACATTCATTGCTACTCAAGCTCAGTAAAAACAATTTTATTTACAAATTGAAAATATAGACTTGCGGCCCCGCAACTTGCGGGCAATCCTAACATTTTCAATCATTCATTTTAAAACATGATACACGAGTGTGTAACTTGTTTGATGTAAATATCATTTACATACGTCTAGACGAATACATACATCAAAGAAAACAATATATTAGGGTAAATCACACATGAAGGACTTTGTAGCTAGCTTGTAGCAAGTCGTAATCAACATAATATGTTTTACAATCAAGTACTCTTGAGAAGAAGCCAATCATTCTAACAAACCAAAGTTTTGTAAACACTTGGCGTCAATGGCAGACGCACAATCCTTTACTATCATGAACTCATTCAAATAACAGCAGATCCAACATCGAACACGTACAAACACACATGTAGCCTTGTAGTGTAAAACGGTTCTCAAGTAATGCTAGCGCCACATTTCAAAACCGAGGCCCGGCTGGGCTTTTGTTAGGAAACGAACAATAAATAATACCTAAAAAACATGCCCACGACTCAATAGCAACCTCTGTGGAGCTCCTCCGGCTCCGTGGAGGTTGCTTGTGCAGCCCTCCAGCTGCCACGCACTATGACTACAAACACTTGGTTCTCGTCACCTTCATGGATTTGTTAGAACTCCATGAAGGAGCTCCTCTCGTAGAGGACAAACATACCGAGCGGCTAGGGCTGAACAAGCAGCTCTACGCACTATGAATAGAAACACTGGGTTCTCGTCACCTTCATCAAATTGTTAGAACTTCATGGAGGAACTTCATGTCCTCGTAGAGGATAGATATATGTACAGCGCGGAGAGCTGAGTGAGCACCTCCACGAGCTATGAATGCAAATATATGGTTCGACACCTTCAACAGATTGGTAGTAGGGCTGTACGGAGATCTCGTAAAGGACAAACAACGCGGAGAGCTAAGCGAGCACCTCCACGCGCTATGAATGCAAATATATGGTTCACGTCACCTTCAACAAATTGGAAATATGATCATGCATAAGACATTCAATGTTTAAGTAAAAAACAGAGGTGGTTCTGTATCAACTACTCCCAGAGGTTGGTCCTGGTGAGGAATGGTGAATCTCTCCCTTTCAGTGAGATTGCTGACACGTGTACCGGGTCCAGACGGCGCTCAGGCAGCGGGCCACTGTACACGTTCCCATCCAGGAAGGGTGAGTCTGTCCCTTTCAGTGACATGAGTGATGTGTTAGACGCATGTAGGTCCAGACGACATTCTTGCGGGGCACTGAACACGGTGATGGGGGCGTGGTGACGCGTCTTGCCCCTGATGAGGTTAAAAAAGGCAGTTTATTATCGAAGGAGAGCACGTTATCTATCTTACGTTTCATGATGCAGACATATATATATATATGTCACAGGAGAGATTGGAATCCAGGGGAATTCTGAATTCTCCTTGGGGAGATTGGAATTCCAATCAGTCTTAAGTGGATCTGGAATTCTTGTATAAGAACACTTTTACCATAACTCGACTGCAATTGTAATCCAGAATTCTCCTAGCAGTCTAAGCAGAGATTGGAATTCTACCAGGACAATCTTTGATTCTACCAGGAGTGGCTTTAAAGTTTTAAACTGAGTTCTACGAAACACATACCTTCGCCAAATAATCAAGGCTTATTATGGAGAGTGCAAAGACTTTAAGGTCTGTATTCATGTATTACCAGAGTACCTACCAGAATTAAACGGCTGCATGAAAGTCCGTACATAGCGGTTGAAAATTCCCTTTTATCCATCCCAACTGACTTCCAGCGTCAAAGTGATTAAAGCTTATTCATAAACAAGCCACGCTATCCCATGGCAAATTATTTGGCCAAATTCTTATCTTTTTTCATCTACCTAGCATGTCTGCTTGGAGACAAAAATCTCCTACGCCCAGATAACTGACGTACACAACCTATCTTAAGAAAGATTAATTTATGTAAATAAGACCCTCATTTGCATAATTATTAGTCGATGATGCTCACCCGTACATAACTTACAAATGCTACAAGTAAGAAATTCTCGTCATTTACAACTGATTATAGCATTTTCTCATTATCATCCAAATTAGGTCTTCATTTGCATAATACTTATCTATAGTGTTGTCCTTTTCGTCAGTTACAAATGTTGCATGTTGGAATAGTCCTAAAATTGTTTTATATAGTGGGTTTAATCTTGCATAATTGATATTTAACTATATGAAACATAACTTAAGCTATCTACATACCAAAAATCATGACTATCCGTCAATCCCTTGTTAAGTTATTCCCTTTCAAAGTCTGGCACTATATATACCAGTCCCTTCAAGAACAAAACGGCCCTGTGGGGCCCAAACCTACACTACTTACCTCCAGCCTAAAGATCAACATTGTATCTACCACTAATAGCCATGCCATGACGGGTACCCCTTCTCCATTTCTTTGAAAAATAAACGTTTGACAATTGTTTGTTTTCCTGACCTATATTGTGCTCACCAACCAAAACAATCAGAAGCCCTGAGAAGGCAGCTACTGTCACCCAAATCATGTCTTATCAAGTAATGCAGGAGATCTGTCAACTCTCTTGATTAATTATGCAAATTACCTACGGATTAACATACTGATAACTTGATTATAGAAATTATCACCCAAACTATCAACACATCAACTATCATGGCAATCCGTCCAACCTTTCTTGTCGTTTTATTCCCTTTCAAAGTCTAAAACAAAATTGGCCCCTGCAATTTTATAAAAGCCGCCAGGCGGACCAAACTTACACGACTTACTCCCTGCCCGAAGACGTAACCACTACTCAAAAAATCATGAACCTGGCGCTTTAGAAAAACTTTACCAATAACTTTCAACCTCCCCTGCAGTACCGTAACTTACCGCTAGAAGGCCCATAATCGAACTTGACCTTCATTTTCTCAACCCCCACATAATTAACAAAAATCATGCAAAACGATGCACAACGTCTCCAGTTATCTTGTACGCAAACACACACACTAACACTTGCCTCGCTGCAGTGCCGACGGAAAGCGCCAGGAGGCCCATAATCGAACTTGACCTTCGGTTCTCCAACCCCCACATAACTACCAAAAAGCATGCAAAGCGATCCACTACGACTCGAGTTATCCTGTACGCAAACACACACATAAACACACTCTAACCGCTGCAGCGCCGACGGAAAGCTCTAGTTGAACCGTTTTCGAACAGGACATTTGTTTCTGCAACCGCTACCATATATATACTCAAATACCAAATATCATGTATGTCCATCCACAGGTGCTCTAGTTATATGCGATTGACGTGCATATTGGGACGAAAAAAAAATTTCTACACAAAATGTAACCTTGCCATTCTGGCGAAGGTAACAATACAACAAAGGATTTAATGTGCTGTATACTACTCACTAGTGTGTTGTCTATTCGCTAGTGTATAACAGTATATCAATCTACTGCTGAATTTCTAAAAAGCTAAACAACACATTATCATTTTATCTGACAATTAAATGTTAAGAACGTGCTGTATATTGCTCTCTTGAATTGTACAGTAACTAATCCTAAATTGTTAAATTTTAGATTTTCAAACCCCGAATTCTACCAGGGCAATCTTTGATTTTAACAGAATTCAGATTAGTGAAATTGTTTTGAAAAATAGACTCCATCATTTAACATTATCATTTTAGCCAATTTCATAAGAAGAAACTGGTAAAAAGACATAGCCCAAAAACATTGCAACATAGCTTACTGGAAAAAACGGCTGAGAATATTGTGTCACTGATTCATAATGGTCATATGCAAATGTTCCCAATATGTATTTCAGTGACATTTGCATATGACCATTACAAGTTAGTGACTCGATACATGCATGTCACTGAGAGCTCATTTTCCTCTCCGAAGCCAATTCCAAATTTGAAGGAATTGACAGCATAAAGTATAGTTGTAGCAAGTAGCACAACAAAAGATGCTGTCTAAGATATGAAGATATGATCCTAGAATAGTCTTTAATGTAGGCTTACCTCCTATGGTAGAATTTGTCAATTGAGTCAATTTTCCCAAACAATTTCACATCATCTGGATTTCTTCTGGTAGAATCAAAGAATGTCCTCAGGCTGGTAGAATTCTAAATTCCTCAAGCAGAGATTGATTGGAATTCCAGTTAGATTTCCCCTCATTCCAAACTCTCCTAGGAGAATTCCGAATTCCCCTTGATTCCAATCTCCCCTGTGACACACACACACACACAAACACACACACACTTTGAAATAAACACACTACACGGCAGTATTTCAAATAATTCGAAAAAGAAACAAATATTGTGGAACCAAAACACACCATTTCTAGCTGACATGTTACCGCTTTCTTTTTGAAATATAGGAACTGATAAACTCTTTGTATGGTCGCACGTATACTCATTAGAGCACATATTTAAGATCCACTGTACCTTTTGCAGTACCATGTAGTCCCAATGACTGCTACAATGGTTACAGCCAGGGCCCCGCATACCGCGATGATCACCGTCTGGAGAGGAAAGTCCGGTCCTTCTGGGTCAGACTCTTCTTTCCTCTCCGTGGGTATCATGGTAGTAGCATCTAAGATATATATATAATAAAATAGAGCCACGTCTTTACATATCTATACTGTATTTTCAATGTATAAATCCTTCAAAAGGTTTAAATAGCGACTTTCCACTAAAGACAGCGACCGCTGGCCATGGGTGGCCAAACAACTGACAACTGATGAACGAATTCCATACATAAAGATCGAATGTTTTGGATGTTTTGCTGTCTTTTAAAGTTAATTAAACGTCATGAATTATATTCCAATTATAAAATCAAGGGTCACACAAATACAATGTCGGTCGCCTTCATGAAAAAACACTGAAGCATAGTTTACATAGGTACACGATCTTACTTTAGTCTCTACAGACGTTTGTTAAAACACCCTGATCGATGTCTCAGACCGATAAAGACAACAGGCAAGTGAAAGAGACGAAAAATTAAGGTTGTGAATCGTATCCAAAGAAACTGTGCCCTGATGCACCAACCTTATGAAACCAGGTGTATTTACAAACGTGAAATATGTTTCCTTCACATGTTCTCATCTGACAAGAAGAGACGCGGCGTTTTCTCACCTTCGCCGTAGATGTAGTCCAATAGCGGCTGTACATCTGTAATACGTCCTGTATCACCAAGAGACATCGCCACTTCCTCCACGGAGGTGTCCATCATCATCCGGACGTTAGAGATGGGGATGGGACGAAGGTTTGCACCCAGACTGTCCGGGTGGGCCACGAAGAACGCCAGGAGAGTTTGCCCGGGGACAGCCGACTGCTGCGGGTAGCCAGGAGGGATGAACACCAGCTCGGCGGTGAACACGGCGGCGATGTACCTGCAAGAGATATCAAGGAGGATTACTCACGAAAATCAATTATTACACACGACAATAAACTTCTATCTAAAAGAGCTGATAGGGTCAAGACGGAAATTTTAACGTAAGCTCGAGAAAAACGTGAGAGAGGTTTCACACATAGTTGAGTGACACCAATCTCAACATAAATCAGATATGTCACTCAGCATTTTAAGATCACAGGAAACCTACAGAACCATGATGAGGGAGACTATAAACGTTTGGGGTCGCGTTACTCACACTGCAGCAGCGACACGAAGTAGAACAAGTCAGTATTGCCCCAAGGAACTTGTGACAGTAACCGATTGGTTGTGTACAAAGGACTTTGTTATTAAGAGCCAGTGCACAAGTTGCGGGTCAAGCATGAGAAAACATCAGACGATACTTACGATCTGGCGGGACCGGACACTCTGCAGTCGACCAGCTCGTGCATATACCGCCGGCAAAATGACGTCATCTCCCTGGCAACGACTGCCTTGAAATTCTGCAGTATTTCAGCCGTCAGCTTCGAGAAAAGGATGAAATATATGATTAGGATTTTGCTCTGTGTTTGTGCGTTGTGTGCCAGTCGAAATTCTGTTCATGCCTTCATCCATTACGAATGACTAAAGCCTCATCGTACAAGCCGATAATCATCTTCCGATGGAACAAGGCATCGCATTTATATAAATCTATATATATATAACTGTTATGTGCACAACACACCGTAACAACAGTAGCTAAGTTAAACTTTTTTATTGTACATAAAGTGTATGTGTATTGTTGTATTGTATGTTTTTATGTGATATGGGCCAAGAGCCTGCAATAAAGTTGAAATTGAATAATCTGAAAAATCACTATCAGTTAAAGCATTCAATTAACCACTGGTTAATCGACGTTACAATAGATGTACATGCTTAGCTTACCTCGGCAATATCCACGTCGAGCGTCAACAAAACAGTGTTCATCTCCAATTCTCCGGGCGCATGTGGTTCTGTTTGAAAATAAAAGCATACAATATAAGGAAACCTCATTGTTGGAGGTACATTTTCAGGTAAAGAATCATGGTAATGTATATAAGTTCACGGGAGAAACAAGTCTTTTTCGTAATACTTGGTTTCCACTAGAAGTAACTTTATACGTCGTGAAAGTACCCTTTGTCAGGCCATCTGCAGTCGTAGTAAGTGGGACCATATCTGCACGATGCGTTGTAGACTCCTCTTCCGAGGCCTGTTCCTCTTCCGAAGAGAACTGAGACGTAGTTGTAGCAGACACCGTGGTCATGCCGGTGCTGGTTGACGGTGATGCCGTAAACTCAGCTGGATGCTCCGTTGTGCTTTTCCTGGCCGGTGATGCTGTAACCGGGGATGTAACCGTTGGCATTGTTGACCCAGACGTCGTGTCAGTTGTAGTCGGTACCGTTGTTGGGCCCCGGGGTGGTGTAGTCAGGGGCTCTGTAAGATTAGAACGTTCTTCTATGAGACATGATATATTCATCAGTTGCTTTGTCTGACATAAACGAAGTATTTAGGAAACTACATAAACAAATTGGCAAACAAGAAGACCTAATTTCAATATTCTCACCTCTCACACATTCGCCGTCAAGGAGTGTGGTTCCTTCCTCACAGACGCATGAGTAGCTCCCCACCGCGTTTTCGCACACCTCGTTAGACGAACAGTTGAAGAGGCCCTCAAAACACTCATCGATATCTGGAAGGATATAATGGTAAATGATTCTTCTCTATATTGTGTGTGTGTGTGTGTGTGTGTGTGTGTGTGTGTGTGTGTGTTTGTGTGTGTCTGTGTGCGCGTATGTGAGGTATAGTTTCCTCTAATCGAAGTAGTGAATTTACCTCTCAAAAATAACGAAATGCAATTCGACCGAAAGACTATGTTCATTTACCCTTTACTTGTCCTTTGATTGACACACTTTATGATACCCATTTTTACCTGGACTGTATGTTAGTAACTTTTCCAAAGTCCTAAAACTACTGCAGAATTAACGATGGTAGAGCCGCGGACAAAGGTAAAGTATATGTCTTACCATGGCATGGTTGTACTGGGCTGTCCGTTAGTTCATATCCGTCCTCACAGTAGCACTCGTACGCGCCCATCGTGTTGTTACACAGCTGGTCACAATGACTGTCTCCGGTAAGGCACTCGTCAATGTCTGGAATAAACATACCAAATAACATTAGAACATCACAGCTAAAGGTATAAAACCTTTGCAAACTCTCAGATATTGGTAGGTATTGTACATTTGATTCCTTCATATAAACACGTGGTTTATTCATATTAGCCATATTTTCCCCTAAAAGTTAATGCATTAACATTAGCCCTATTGAGAATAATTAAAAGCTGTCGGTTTAATACGTTAGTGCTGACCTTCACATGTCACCCCATCATCGTTGAGCTGGTATCCTGTCATGCACACGCAAGTCGCTAGGCCGGAAGACGAGTTCATGACACACCAGCCGTAGTTCTCGTCACAACCCGGGTTGTTCTCAGCACTGCAGGGGTTGTTTGCTGGAAAACAATGTAGCCGTAGTCCTTTAAGTTATATTTGTTATCAATCGTTTAAAAATCAAAGCTATATTTACTATGATAAAACATCATATTTGAATTGGAAACAGCTTCATGGCGTAATAATGATTTCCAAACAATGTTACCAGGGCTACAATAAGGTCTAGAATACACACATTGTGTATTCAAAAAGACAGTTAATCATCCAGCTCTGCTTACAAGGCTGATTTTACATACTGACTTAAGTTTCGTATGAACGCTTTTGAGGAAGATAAGACAATTATGAAAGCATACCTACCAAAGTAGTCAGACCCCGCATTGGTAATTTATGTGTAAAACCTTATTATAGATAAAGCAATGTCTGTCTCACATGCATGTACAGTTCACTCACCAAATGCTTGTACACCATCATTAATTCTTGGGCACTTGCAATTAGCCTACGGTAATAACATATTCTATGTTATTATGAAAACATACGTTCACAGTCCTGCTGATCTGCTGCGAGCGTAAAGCCATCCTTACAGCTACAGTTGAATGACCCGTCGGTATTCAGACACAGCTGGGTGCAGTTGTTTGGGAGATCGCATTCGTTGACATCTGTAACAACAGGCAGAAAACGTGCAAACCTTTAATAACACATATCTTACATTACAAGTAAATGAATACTGTAAATTGTCATTAGTTTCTTAATACAATTTTAAAATGTGTTGAGATTATACAAATTTTACAAGTGCTACAGTATCACCTAACCCACACACCTGATAGGCTTAGCTACTTTCAATTGTAAAATGTAGCATGTATGAAACTCCTATCATTTACCACGTCGGTGAATCACGGCAAATGTACATTTATTATGCGAATTAGGTCCATATGTACATAATTGTGCCTGTAAATGTTCTTCTACCTGACACAGACAAACCCAAAACAATACCTCCATTTTCGTGGACGTAACAATCGCATAAAGCTTGAAAATTCTCAATGTAGCCAGAATACTGTATGTAAAACAATGCGCTTACCTTCACAAGAAACCACGTCATCCGTTAGGTAGAAGCCTTCGTTGCAGCCGCAGGAGAAGTTGCCAACAATGTTGATGCAGACGTGATGACAAACGGATCCCTCTCCAGTGGAGCATTCGTCGATGTCTGTACAATGAAAGCATGATGTTAGATTGTTACGTACCCATACAGACTCTTCTCATAGTTCATCCATGTCGAAGGTATGTACATGTAGATACAATGTACAAAGGCAGAAGTGAATTGCTCTAATGGCACATATGTTATTGACAGCACCTCTTCACATCTACATTTAAGAACTATCAGTAACATCAACTGAACAAAGAAAGAACTTAATCCAATTCTGTAGGCAGCGATGTTGGAAATATATATATATGTATATATAAACAAACGTAAGCTATCTTCTGCAGCCGCAAATCACCGCTGTGGTGCATGGTGGTCATACGCACGTTCACGGTTCTGAGGACGCATGTGCAGCGAAAGGGAATTGTTGGTAATATGTCAAAGAAGAAGGCACCTAACCTGTAAACATTTTAGTCGTCTCGACTTTCGTAACAATGTCCACACGACATCTGTTTATATCTCAAGGGCCTTCACCTTTGACATATTATTCACAATTTCTGTCACTGCACAGGCGTACTCCGAAACGCGAACGTGCTGGTTGCAAAAGTGAACAAACATACCGATGCAGTTCTGGCCATCTCCGTTAAAACCTGCCGGGCAGTCTCCACAGTCGAACCCGTCGATGTCGGCTGGCGCGGGACGGTCTGTGCACACCACTCCAGAGAAGCACGGGTCAAAGTTCTCCACGCATGCGTCCATGTCTGTTTCGCACTTCATCCCGGTGTACCCAGCTGGGCAGGTGCACTCCAGTGTGACAAATCTACAAGTAAGTTTTAAACTTATGTAAATTTTATCACCATTGCGATGAAAAAACACTGCGTAATTGGGGAAAATACAAAAATGTATGACGTGCATGTCCAGATCGTCCGGGACAATTGAGGAACAACTATAGAAAGTGTTTATAGAGTGTTACCCTCCCAGTGATTTGCCTTTCGTCAAGCTACTCAAACATCATACTAAACCATTAGGCTCGCCCTTGAGGCGTCGCAAAAAACATAATCTATGCAAGTTGATTTCATTCATTGAATTACTGCGATAAGAAACATGTTTTGTGAAACTTTCTTGGCATACTATGGAATCAAGGAAAAGTTTTGCATTGTTGCTTCCATTGAACCCACATGACAGAAGAAGGAAAACGCACCATAACAAGATCTGACTCGAGAAAGTGAACCATACTTTGTGTTTCCGTCGCTGTTCTGTTCTTCCGAAGCCACTCCATTGCAGACGCCCCCGTTCAGACAGGAACACATGTTGACGGTTGGCCAGAGCTGGGCGGTCGCGTTCTCCGAATTCGTCACGTCAATCTGCAGGTTGAACGGCTCATCTGACGTCACCAGCCAGGTGAACGTCGCCACGTTTTCTGCTAGGGACAGTGTGACGTCATCATCCGGGACCTCTGCTCCCAGTTCGAACATCATGTCGAGGCCGTTTCTGTCGGTGGCGCTCACGGTGAACTGGAGCTGTTCTCCGACAGTAGCGTTGACAACCTCTGATCCGTGTAGAGTTGGTGGGAATATCTCTGCAAATGTTGCAAGTTATGAATATGTGTATATAGATTTGAGACGTCATTTGCATCCAAATTGATATGTGAAAGTCAGTTGAGAAACCGTTGCACGTTTCGATTGCCATTAGGTTTTGATTGACGGTTGTGAGTGGACAGAAAACGAAAATAGTATGCTCACGGGACTTTTGCCCTACATACCATCCGTATACAATGTTATGAATATTCAAGGTTATGTGTTATAATTCCTTTGGGCAATTACGGCATGGCTTATCATCAGTTGCCAGGGGAATTGAATAGATAAAATTCTAATGAGTACATAGATAAACAAGTTAACACACTGGGGGTCCAAGATCGACATTGACCTTCGTCTTCCCAATACCTACCCATGTACCAAATGTCATTACAATCCAGCCAGAGGTTCAAAAGTTATACTGACTAAAGATATCCGGAAACATAAACAGACACACAGACACACAGACACACACACACACACACACACACACACACACACACACACACACACACACACGCTTACCTCGGACAATCTTCTCAATCTCAAAGTCCTCCTTCATCACCACCGACAGCTCCCCAACTTCAACGTCGCCGGTCTCAGAAATGTCGAACAGACACTCCCTGTCGTCTCCACACATGGCGTTAGCCTGCTGCTCCAGTACGGCACTGCTGAAGATCACCTGGTCGGTGTAGTGCGGCACGTAGCTGTTGTCCTTGTACAAACTGGTGGTCGTGCCGGGGGCGTAGAAAAATCTTGTTCTCTTTGGACCATCTTCTTCTGTTACTTGCCCTGTACATAATAAAGTTATTCAGAAAACTATTTCTAACAACCTTATCTGAAAATAAATTCCGGGCTGGAAAACTAAGAAATGAAAAAATTTTTTACAATTTCAGTTATGCATTGGTTAAAGTCCTTTCGGCACCAAAAGCTGCATCACGGCCATCTTTGTTTCTGTAGCCTTGGAGCATACAGCTTTGAGCAATGACTACTGCAGGGGGCTAGTAGAGGTTTGTGTGTTCAACTATCATACTCTTTCCAAAATACTGAGCACAGAAAACAGTTTGTACCAAAGTCTTTGGTATCACGCCGGGATCGAACTCACGACCGACTGAAAGGCGAACACTCTACCCACATGGCCACTGCACATGGCATTAATCAGTCATGCACTATAGTAAATATTTCGGAGACTGAGTCTCTGAACGTCGATGGGATGGTTTTTACAAAGCAATCTTAAAACACCGATACCGCAACAAACCGACCGGTCGACCATACAATCGACAACTTTCAAATTAACGTTATAAAACTTACATGTTTCTCCGAACTGGCTGAAAATGTCCTCCTCAGATGCATCACTCTGTAAGACATTCCCATCAAAGGCCACGAAGTCGTTCCCAGAATCCCCGTCCCAGTATCCCAGGAGTCCCTTGGTCTTCTTTTGGTATTTATCGGGAACGGCGTACTCCAAGTGCAGCATTGCCTGGTGTGATTAAAAATATTGGGTGCCAAATTATGATTATTATAATCATTGCAAATACATCGCTTTAGTTCAGACCTTCCCCATGTTGATAAGGTCTCAGTACACAGTATTTATGCGCGACCCACGTCCCCAATAGTAGTTCAGGTATAAAGTAGTACACGCAAAGTCCGTAGTTATTCTTCCGTGCAAAACAGCGAGGAGGAAACTGTGGTGAATGGTAGAGGAATACATCAGTTTTGAGACTGTATAAGTTGGATTACGATGCTTCTTCGACCGGCGTGAATTTGCGCCTTGATACTGTTGCCGGGTCCTACTGTTGTGCGTCGCCTGCAGTTCTATAACCTCCGCTGGGGGTCAAATCTGAGTGGGTTTTATACAAAAACGAGCTGGCAAATCTATGCTCATTTTCAGATATTCTGTAACTTGTACCCTCCACTTTAACATATTAATTCTTGTTAATTGTTTCTGCACCCTAATATACATTTTTAGGCGTCGAACGTCTTCACTTTGGGGTCCTTAACCATGTAAATCCCCATAGGCGAAAAACTGTGTACTGAGACCAAAATGATGATGAAATTGCTTCAATGGACCCTTCCAGCCGAATGCCATATCGACCAAATAGAATCCCCTGTTCTATTTCGAATACTCGGTCAAAAACAGCCCTCGTGGGACAGTAATGGCCAAAGAAAATGCTATGCCTTTTTTGTTGAAGACTACACCAGCTGAGTATAGTTGTTTTGGGAAGGGTATGCGCTACATAGCATTACTTTGTTCCTGGGCTGTTCATGTAAAGCAGTGTACGTAGAAGAGACGGGACTGCACCAGCGGACTTTGTAGTAGGGTCTTATATTTGGTATGTGGTATAAGCTCCCTCTCCGTGAGTGACTGAGCTGATTTCTCCTTAATTTGGTTTTCTCCTGAGCATATGCACATGTCATGCATGCAACAAACGCGGTAGAAAACCTGTCACATATATACGTACCCAGCTATACACCTGCATCGACCACATGTCAGAAACCGGGCACTCTTGCCCACCAACAAGGTAATATTATGGAGCGCCTCCCGCTTTTGCTTTGACTGAAATTATAATGCCCTTACCGCATCTATATACGCCCCCTCCCCAAACGACTGTTGTACCCAGTGGATGTAGCCTTCCACAAAGGATGCATAGCATTTTTCTTTCGCCCGTTCTGAGAGGATTTCAGGGCCCAAAAAGCTAAACCGAAGTCAGTCGGTATCCTCAACTTAATAGTGGCGGCTACCATGTATTTGCAATTCGCGCCGTTTTTGACCGAGGTTTTGAAATAAAACCCGAGATCGAACATGGGGCGGGGCATATGGTGTTCGGCTGGAACGGTCCATTGCCATATAGGTATTTGAAGGATAAAATACATTACTGATGGCTCATGCTATTGAACTGTTGGCTTTATGGAGTAAATTGCTGTTTTGACTGTAACCATTAAGTATCTACGTATTCACCCTCTCCATTCTCACCGACCTAAAATTTGACAGATAGTTCAACGAATTGTATAGAAAAAAAAACTAATCTTTGTACGCTTTGTATGTTTTGTTGCGTTGAGTCACACACTTACATTTACATATATTTACATATGCCCAGTATGAAATCGAAGGTTACACACATCCATTTTAGGTCGCAGTAAAAGCGCAGCGCGATGACATTTCTTTTGAGATACCCACCTTTTGTGCTGTCACCTTCACGGACAGTTCATTGTAGAAGAAGATAAGCAGGGAAGAGTTGGAAAGTGCGGACACAGACGCGATGTCCTCCACCTCCTCTTCATGTTGTAAGTCTTCAAAGAGTGTCATGTCCACGGCAGTGTGGTTCACGTACAGTTGGAGACCATCGGTGTCCACCAGGTTGACTTGGATTGGGGAATGGCCCATTTGATACGCGACGATGGAAGTGAACACTGTTGCGTGACTCGTTCCTGAAAACTTAATAACGTTAGTTCTCCTTTATCCGCGGGGTAACCTATAATTAAAATCTTGGTATTTTGGGATATCAAGTCAATGGACAATGGTTTTAGACTGGAATACAGCAAAATACAGCAATTTGAAACCACTGTCCGTCACCTAGATGTCCCTAAATACCCCTTTTTTTAAATACAACGGAACGGATATAGGATACCCTGCGGGAAAAGCGAATTACCCTTTCAATATTCTCCTACGAAATATTCAAAATATTCTCCCCACACGATACGAATAATACATAAATACCGGGACGTTACGAGGTTACAAAAGTATCTTGTTCTTTCAGTATTTGCTTTGTAATCCACACATTACTTGATTTGGACTGTAACTTTGTGTTTTGCTGACATTGCATGTATGGTACGATCACGATTGTTTTTAAAGATTAGTGTATTATTGTTTGATGATTAAGACCTTCTGCCTGAGATGTCCTGGCTTGAACCTGGTAGTCTCCATCGTCCAGATCCAGAAGCACGTACTCGCCGAGGCCGTTGAACGTGTAATTCTTCCCGTCCAGTGTCTGGATATGCGGGTCATACCACGAACGTGCAAGGGCTGCAAAATAAGGTATTTTCTTAAGGTCAAAATACTACTTGCCCTCAAAGTCTGCATTAGACACGATAGGAGAACTGATATTGATTGTTTTTCGGATTTCCAAATATCAACGACAAAGACAAATTTGCGGCTCGTTAAGCAAATTCTTTGTATTTTCTGACATAAATTAATATGACATACATTTAGAAATCACAGTCTTATGTATGTTATATTGTTGTAGCAAATGAGGCAAGACAAATGAACTCATTTACTGTCATTGTCATATGAATATGATTGCTTTGGCTGTAGAAAACAAAGAGACAGAACTGGTCAACTAGCCTCGCTGACAAATACAAAGACGATCATATTTAGATGATTTGAACACTCGCGTTAATGCTCGACATATATGAAAGATGAGGGAACATGAAGGAACTAGACAACACACCGCAGCCAATGTAGTAGTTAGTGCAGCCGGAGCCGGCGGTCGGGACGGAGAATGGGCGGAGCTGTTTGAACCTGTCGCAGTAGTAGCTGGAGGACCCGACACAGCAGTGCTGGTAAGCCTCTCTGTCTTCGTTCTGATTATTCTGTGCGGGTTAAGAATTAAGGGTTAAAGACCCGCCTGTTCTTTTGTGTATATGGTGTCATAACGCCTGGTCCTTTTCTATAACCGCCGAATAAAACCACAGAGTGAGAGAAAGGACCAGGCGTTATGACATCAAATACACCGAGGAACAGGCGGGTCATTAACATATAGCCTACCCAAACTTGCAAACTCCTGCAAAACGCATAAATCGCTTGGTACTATATACGTGTGAATTCCTTTGTCAAATTTCTGAAAATTCACATTTGTTTTTGGTATATACATTTGTAAGGAGATTACAGATTACATTTTGAAAGCAAAATTTCTTCAGAAAATATTCAAAACATTGCAGTCTTGGCATGTCCAACCTTTTCAAAATTTTACTGTACTGTATTCATGATCATTCCTCCCGTGGTCTGATCTTTCGTCCATGCTCTGTGCTTTTCCGATTGGTTACTTTCCTGTGTATCGCTACTTCTGATTGGTCAGCTTTAAAAAAGAATCAACACCGGTGATGATTTTTTAAAACACCGGGCTGGCCGGAACCAATGTGTTACGGAGTCATAGCCAACATGGAATGGGGCCTTCTGATTGGTTCACGTCGCCTGGCTATATGATAATACGTCTTTAACTTTTACTTGATAATTAATACACGAAGCTTTGATGTACGCTCATGCTCTTACGGGCTAAGTACAGGCCAATATGATAAAGTACCTCGAAGTACAATTAGTGATATAGGAATGTGGTATCCTTACTACATCACAAAGTTCTTCTCGCTTCTTGAAAGACTAATGTCAATGTAAGGGCAGGTGACGCTTAAAAACATTGTTTATTACCTCCATGAAATGTCATGGAATGGAGGTTATATTTTCTGTCATGTGTCTCTGTCTGTGTAGATGATTACTCAAGAACGGCTCATACTTGTTGTGTTGGTGGGGTGTGATGAAAGCTCGAATCGATGAGATCTTGGGAGCCGTATCTGTCGTTATAATCGATGTAATAATATCAGAAATCACCCCTATATTTGAGATATATTGGTACAGGCATCGTGCTTTATGTGTTTGTTAATGGGCTTAGCTCCAAGCAGATGGTGAGGTGACAGCTGTTTGGGGAACCCCGAGGTTTTTTAATATGATAATTAGTTTTATTTATCTCTGCTTAGGATATCATGGAGATGTGAAGCGTCAGTATAATTGTAAGAAGTTGAGGTACATTTAACGATAACGCTTAACAGGTATGGATGTCTCACATACTGTACTGCTGATTTGAGTGACATGGTGATTAAAATGCCATTAGGTCCTCTCATCTGGGTTGGGTGTCAGAAGTTTTATGGGCGATACAGATGTTCTGATTTTGTTACTATAAGGGACAGTTGTTAGTTGTCTCTTTCGTAGCCAATGGTACTTGTTTTTTAGCAGACGGGGTTGGCGCCAAGTATTCATCTTACAGTTGGTGAAGGGCTGTCAGAGGAAAGTGTGCATCTCGTATTTGTACCGTGTGAACAGCTGATGTTATGACATATTGGTGGAAAATCAAATCACCATCTGACTAAAGTTGGCCACATCCCTTCTTCTTTCTGAGTTTCCCAACTTCCTCCCACCACACAGCTCTGAGGTACATAGTCGAACCTCAATAATGCTGACAACCTTAGACATTTTAAATGCCAAACATAAAGCTTAAGGAACACCACGCTACCATATGCCGTCGACCTCTTAAACGCACATTACACAATTAAGTGTCACATTTTGATAATTACTAATCAGATGGACATCCTCTGTGTCATTAGATAAATACACCACTACTTTCCCATAACATTTATATTATATAACCATTACTCTCAAATACAACCGACTATAAACATACATACCATCCACAAAAAAGCAATAAGTATTTCATGGAGGTATGAGGTCCCCGAACTCTAGTTTACCATACATGTATTTACCATCTGCGGCCTCTGTCGGTCAATATTAATCAGGGTTAAATCCTAAATCAGTCATACAACATCGGCTATGGCTGAACAGTCCTATGCCCGACTGACAATGTCTTAGGCAAATAGGACGCATCTCATTCTGTAAGCAAGTTCTTTTATGCGGATCCGCTTTCGGTGGCCTAAAGTGGAGTATAGTAATTACCAGTGGTGCAATATAGTAATGCAAGCAGATGGAAAGGTTTCCTTGCAACGAAAGTTGCTAGATGAGCCTAACGACGCCTAAGATCTAGATAGAGGACATTTTGTAAAAATAATGATAAAGATTATCTTACCACCACGAGATGCCCTCCAGCATGACCCGACTTCAGGATGCCTTTACCAATCCTGTCTCTTGCCTGTTCGGGTTAACAAATCGGGTATATCATAAAGCTATTCATTGCAGCGACAACAGCAAAACCGACAAGCGTTTTAATTCTATTCCTATAATTTGTTATTGTAATTTTCAAAACTTTATTTTCTGAAAGTTAGTTTTGCTTGATCTGTTCTGTATTGCATGCTCGAAATAAAGTAGAGCCGAAAGCAAAGTTTTAAAGCCGAACACTATGATCAAAAGCCTTTTGTATATGGTAGATATTGGGTTGTTGTGTTGTGTTGTAAACACAATAGGTGAGTAATTTATGATGACTATGAATATCAATTACGCATACACAAGGGCACGGCCTCCTCCTTTCTTTCCAGTAGTAGCTTGGTCCGTAACAGCAGGTTTGCCACATCCGGTACATCTTGGAATCCACGTAAGAACGAACTTTGACCCTGCTGATCGCGCAAATGTCGTCGTGGTTGTGTCTGATGTTGAAGCCTGCTGGCAAGCTGTACCTATTTTATATGAAGTATCGAAGTAAATCGTTTTGACATTGTGTGGATTATGTGATATTAACTGAATCGCGTGAAGATCAGCAACAATCGAATTACCTAATTGCGATGAAGGAATGACAATTGTGTAAAGATTATTCACACTGATGATGAATATTGACCAGTGGATCCTAAGTTTTGCGTTGACCTGAGCTTTAACAATCAATGATAAGGATGCGCAACAACTTCACATGCTCTACCATCTATATAAATATAAGGTTAGTAGTAGCAAGTCTGCTGTGTTCTGCTGCTTAAGTGGTGTTGGACACTCTGCAGCTGCTGTCAGTCATTCTTCAACCCTCACCACCGCGTTAGTTCTTTTTAAGCTTACTCTTGTACTTTCCCTTCTGACCGTAATGGTTCTTGTCCTGTCTCTTTTGTAAGTCTGCTCTCAGAATACTCCAATTTTACTCGAATAGGTTTCAGGACGGGCAGGAATTATGCAAATACGGTACCTCCTGTCGTGATAGGCCTGCTCCAGGTTGCAGGGACAGGACCCTGGGCGTGGCAGCTCGTGGTAACCCGGCAGGGTGGTGGGGGTGTCAAACTCCTGCTGACGGATCCACGCCGAGCAGCTCACCACATCCTCGGCAGGAGCTGGAGTAGCCGCCTGTTCTTGTAGTGCAAACTTCCAGTAGCCTGCAGCATGGACATGTGTTTGCAAATGTAAAATATATCTCATTGGCATAAGGAGCTTTGCAGCAAACAGTCACACCCTATCATTGACAATTTACTTGGCTTTGTCAATCGGTTCGTGCTGGTAACTTAGGTTTGGGCTTCACTAAATGTTCGAGCACATCACGTATTTACAACGTGAAGCGATGGATGGAGAACCCAACAGCTGTTGTTTCTACGACATTCATTCTATATCATTTCATATCATTGGCTTACTTTGCATGACTGAGGAGGTGCTCTGGTAAATCAAAATTGTTGATTTTGTCCTTGGTTATGTCACTTCAGATGACATTAAATTTGTAGTGGTAGATACTATTATTAGGTATCGAATAACCCTAACACGTTAAGGACCACTTTCTCAAACGTCACATATTCACGTCTGTGGAAGGCAGAAACAAATACCTACCTGCTCTGTTTGGAGGACGACGGAACAGAGTCGTCATGGCTTTCGTTCCCGAAAAGGATGACATCCCCTTCACATTGCCAGGTGCCCAGCTTGTCCCGTCCCCGGCGCTGTACCCGGCTACTGCCGCGTTATCACTGGTCGTGACATTCGAACGGGTTCCTCTGGGCGTTGTAGCCTCATCTATTATAAAACACAAAAGACAACAATGTTTCACTTTTTGCTGCAGCATTCTTAGCAGGTGACTTAACTTGTTGTTTTGATTAGTTTTGTTCATGTTTTGTACAAGTTTTTGGGAAATATGAAGCCCTCCATTGAACAGTGAAATATAATAAAGGGTTAATGCCCCGGCCCGAGGTGTATATGGTGAGATAATCCCTGGTCAGGTGCGATAACCACCGAATAAACCACCGAGTGAGCGTAGCGAACGAGG
>NW_023365725.1:57757-76820 GCF_000003815.2 Branchiostoma floridae
ATGAATCAACCCCGGTCAGGGGAGCGATACCCACCTGCCTGGCCTGAATCTACGTGTTACGGCGTCATAACCAACGTGGAACGGGGCCTTCTGATTGGTCCGCGGCGCCTGGCTATATGATAATGAAATATATCAAACAAGGCGACACTGGTAGTTTCAAACAATCCTGTAATGTACGGTATAGAATACGGTACACTAAAATCATAATAAACATACCGTTATATCGTTAAAAGTCAACTCACGGTTTGATCTGCGCATACCCGAGATCAAATATGAACACTCCGAACTTGTAAACTACTTGTATATACCATGCTTGATAACGTCACCATGTCCGGAGGGCTGCCCGCCCTAACCCGGGACCTCACCGCCCCCCCCCCCCCACGTTGCCCCTTGCGATGTTATTTGGGGGGAGCTATGATGATGATGATGATGATGATGATGTCCAGACCTGTTTTGTTTGTCTTAGGGGCCTTCGACTGTGTCCACAATGCATTTCATTGCGCAAGCGCAGTTCAAATCCTGAACTATCTTATTCTGATTGTCCTCTGTGATCACCTACCTGGGGTAAACCATTCCTGCTTCCGCTGGGGGTACACAAACGTTGCGAATGAATGAGTGCCGTCTGTGGATATGGCCAGCTGGAAAGTGTTTCGCTGTTGGAGAATAACGAAGTCATTATGAAAAACTCGACGACAATATGACCTATGTGATATACTGTAATCGTCTTTCCTTGCAATTTACGACGTCAGAAAGTTGTATAAAGCATACAACAGAAGGCTGTAAGACAGTGGATAAAATTAGCGTCTTTCTACGTCTAAGCCTTAAGGGCGTGGTCACGTGTAGGTCGTTCGATCGTCGTACGATTTTGATAATAGGGTTTTTAAGCAGACAGTGACAGAGCCAACCACCCACAAGGATCCAAGAGAGCGTTTTTTGCAGCAAGACTGCTGACACATGCATGGCTGCCCCAAGTTAACGATCGTAGGACGATCGCACCAACTATGTGACCGCGCCTTAACGACAGTTTCCAGCAAACCTACCCGCAAACGAGCTGACTCCACGGGACAGCCCGAGACTGAACAGTCTGGTGGAACGTTCGCCCACGTGATCACCATCGCCCAAACTGGCTCGTAAGCTGTTATTGTATGGAAAAGAAATAATGTATACAATAAATCAAATTTAAAAAGCTTCACTTTCGTAATATAGAAGGTACTAGAAAGGCCGACGTTTGCTTGAGAGCAAATACAGCATATTTCAGCCATACCCATTCCCACGCAACATTGGACTGTTCCAAGTCACCCCTGCGCAAAAATGAAACTTGAAAAATAAGTCTAAGTCCACTCTACCCTGTGCCAAAATTCAAGTCATTTGGTCCTGGAACGACGGAGATACCGTGTTTTGAAGATCTGACAGGAGAAAGAAAGAAAGAAGAAGAAGAAACATTACGAATACAATATATTTCACCATACCTATGGTATGGCTGAAATATAAAAAGGATAAGATATTGGAGATTCAACAGGGTCATTATGATGGAAGTAAAATGAACTATCTACATCCGCTGAAACGAGACGGGGTCTGACACCGATTTCCAACCATCTTTGACCCTTTGATCACGCAGAAGGTCACGTGTTCATGTTTCTTTGAAATAAAGAGAAATTCTTCTTCATAGTAATTTAAACAACGTAGTGATAAAATCAGCAAATAAGGATGATAAAAAGTTCATGACAGGCAAGATTAAAGACGAATGCATACACACCAGGAGAATGGTAACCAGGGGTACTGCGGCCGTCAGCGCTGGCTTGTTCCAAGATGGCGTCGGTGTGTTCGTTGCCATCCCCCCTCTCGTACGATTTGTAGTAAAACTTTGTCTTCAGTCTTTCCGGTTCACCATTCAGGAGGGTGGGGTCAGACTTGGAGAGGTAGGGTGCTAGGGCCGCCTTCTTGAACCAAGCTGATTTGTCCAGCTTTAAAGGAGTAGCTGGTCGAATGTTGCTGTCAAACTGCACCACTCCATTGTCACAGATCTACAAACGTGCAATAACAGTAAAAGGCAAAATTATCTTGACTCTTTGAGGTTCGTTTGCTTCTTTCACTGGAATCTTAACCATCCATTTTACAGTTATAATTTCATGTGCGCCCTACAACACAATTGATATTTACATTTAATGCATACACAAAGACCATACATGGTTCTTCTATCTTACTTACAGTTACAAGAAAGAGATTGCAGCCTGTAAATGTCAAAAAGTATAGTTTTTCAAGACACGATGAACAAACTTTACATAAAAAAGTTAGATCCGTAACTTAGAAAATAGCCACTCTCTCTCAAGCACACACTACGGTAGAAGTCATATTTCTTACATATATTTTGTGATGTCGCCTTGTGAAGAATCGAAAACCCTCCAAGGGCAGCTCGACTTTCTTGCATGTTTTCAAGAACTCCCACGTTTTAGCTTCCTCACCAACTTCCTCGCCGTACGGATACATGTCGTCCTCTGTGAGTGAGGAGACAAGATGCAAAATGTGAGAACAACGAAGGGAAATGTTACAACGAGAATAGGACAATGTGTGTTCGCTCTTTCTTCTTCCCTTTTCACCATCTTCTTTTCTATGAGGGCGGTTCAAAAATTAATGCCACTGGTTTTATAACAGGCTCATCATTTCATCGAATGAGTTGAAATTTGGCACAAAGGTACAAGAATATATCCTCTTGAGATTGATTTGATCTCAATTGGTGGTTGAGATTTTATGAGTTACTGAGTTGAGTTCAAGATGGCCACACCCTTGTTATCCCGTCGGAAGAAATTATAGGGTCAATTACGTGCAATTGATAACGTCCCTGAATCACTTATAGCAATTGTAAGAAACTAAAATTGCACATGTATCAAGTTGCATTTCTCTATAAGCCACATGCCTATTTTCATCTTTTAAATCCAATCACTTATTCTTTTTTCGTTCCTGTGGTGAAGTGAGGTTGTCAGGATCGTAATTAGCGGTGGATCAGGGGTGGGCTGCTTAAAGTTTCCGTAACCGACTTTTTTTATCAACTAAGAAAAATCAAACTTAGCACACTTCTTGGTCTTGAAACAGTTAATAATTGTGCCAAGTTTCGCATCTTTTGGCTAATCGAAAAGCATTCTACAAAAACCTTTATTCAACAAATCACGTATTTGGCTATTAATCAAACTGCCTTTAATATAGCAACTCGCTCCATTCTAGTGGCTGTAAAAGATGAACCATTGAGAGTTCAAACATGAAATTTGGCATAATCTATAGAGACATTTGTTATTATACAAGTGAAATGTCAGCTTCCTACAATAGTTTTAAAATGGTCAGATCCAGAGGAACTGATCTCTTGACAAGCTTCTAAGGGTGTGGTTATCTTGAAATCAACTCAGCTGCTCATAAAAAACTGAACCACAAATTGAGATATCTCAATCTCAAGAGGATATATTCTTGTACCTTTGTGCCAAATTTCAACTCATTCGATGAAAACACGAGCCTGTTATAGAACCAGTGGCATTACTTTTTGAACCACCCTCGTATTATAGTTGGCATATGTTTCTCCTGACATAATGGCCACAATGAAAGTGATCCATAAAATGATATACAGAGAGCTAAACGGGGAATATAATCCTTTTAGACTTTGTTTACTAGATGAAATACTCGTGATACAAGGAATCAGAAATCAAAATCACGGTGGTGACATTCGACATACAAAATTGGTTTAAAAACATTTATCGTAGGTCACATTGCAATATGAAACCTGTCATTGCTAACTATTTCTTTCCTGCAATCTTGAAATCAAAACCATTATTATCATTTAAAACAATGATTGTCCTTAATCAAACTTGTCAGCATCCGTACCGTTGCAGGAGTGACCATCAGTGCCGAGCGTGTACCCATCGTTACAGGTGCAGTGGTACGACAAATACGTGTTGACGCAGTTCTGCTCACAATCTCCGTTTCCGGTGGCGCATTCGTCCACGTCGACTTCCTCTGCAGCAATTAAGATACGAAAAAAAATGTACGTGTACATTCTAAATGGCAATCTAACAACGGAATTACTGTGTTCGTCACAAGTTATGCTTCGGTCCCAATTGCAATCGGGGCCCGGCCGGGATGCGGAAACGAAAAAGAAATTCTTTATCAAGCAATATACACAGATGATGTCCATAACTATTTTTTTACAGTTTGTGTCTTTTCTTTGTCCTTTATATGATACTTTTCATTCCCGAAAACTGACTGGAAATGTGACAGTAGCATTACGTAGTACATAGCTACTACAAATACGCTTCTTGCAATAACTGCTGGTGGTATTGTTATTCAGAATGATTCTGTACCTGAAAATCTAAAGTGTTAGATTAGACAACAAGTAGATGATAAGGTGTTCAGTACTGGCTCGTGAGACGTAATATATTGTTTTATCCGTCATACATTAGTGACATACAAGCATATATATATATATGGAAATTTTGGCTGCAATGCACAAACATAAAAACAACAACAAAAGTCAAAACAAACATTCCCTCTACCTTCACATCTTGTCTCACTGATAAGATGGAAGCCCGGATCGCAGGAGCAGATGAAGGATCCGTCCGTGTTGATGCAAGTGTGATCACACTCCGCAATACCGAACCAACATTCATCGACATCTGCCAACAAACAACAATTATATTAGCTGCGAACACGTGCATGTTCCTGATGTTTGAAATATACTGCAAACGCATAGATAAACGAATATATAGACAAGCATGGCCCATCTCATCACCAAAACAAGAAATCAAAGATCTCTTATTCACATGAAATATTATGTAAATTTCATGTTTTGTTTTGTTTTTATTATTTGTGAATTTCTTACTTATACTGTCTATCAAGTTTTCCACTGTCTCTCATAAGCCAACAGACATTAATATATCAGGATATTGTAAAAAGGAAATGAGATGACCTTACGTAATAGGCAAACAAACAAATACACACACCGACAATACCGGAGGTAATAAGATAAACACTATCCTGCCGTATCAGCTCCCTTAAATATATCTACCGAAGATGCACAATGAAGAAGATTCGACAGTGGAAAAAAACAAACTAAATCGACGTGAGTATATACCTCGATCACACTGTCCTCCTTCCCAGCCTTCGTCGCATTCACAGACGTTTGTGTTCACACACAGTCCGTTTACACACGGGTTGTGGCAGTCGGCTGGAGAATATGGAAGCGGAGTTTTGCATGAATACATTGTGTACCTGAAAAAACGTTTTATGACTAGTCTGATACGATGATAACCGTTTCTAAGACAGACGTTCGACATGACAATGAATAGAGACCTTTAATATACATTTTTTTAGCATATAAGTTCGGCTTCTCCATGCTTCTTGGTAATAGTGTGAAAATGTAGGATTGTATGAGTTTGACACAATGGATGAGGAATTTTTTCATGTACAACTAAAGTGAAGGAATTTATTTTTCATATAACTAAATAGTATATTTTTGATAAAGAGATCGTGGAATACTTTAAGACCTGGTGCGGTGAGTAAAAAAGTATGTTTCGGCTACATGAAATCTATTCTCCTATGGGCTCATGTGAGTGGCAGAAGCTTCTAACCCAACCACTGAGCCACATGCACTACAGAAAACAAGACAAGAGTTCACCTCGGCAGATATCAGCGATACGGTTCCAGCCGACGCAGCACTCGTAATCGGTGAAATACTCAGTCTGGTACCGGGTAACCAGCGATCGTGGAACCCTGGAAATGTGCCAGCAAAAAAATGAAACTAGAAAGGCAGACATTTGCTTGAGACCAAATACTATTTATCTGACCAAATACAGCCATACCCCTTCCCACGCAACATTGGACTGTTCCAAATCACCCCTGCTAAAAATGGAACATTTTAACAGTAACATATCCCCAAAAGTGAACTAATATTGTGAATTGATTTCAGGTCAAAACGTAGCTTGCCCAATATACCCCGGGCCTATATGGAAGAATATACTCTTCCTCAGGAGCTCCTATTTATAACTATTTGGTTATTGGAATCGCGCCAGCTCCTATTTTTCCGAAAGTGACAAAAATCACCACACCTTCAATTCAGAAAATTTTCATCATGAAATTAGCTATTCAACAATTTCCAGTACGATAACTAGGTCTAAGTACCGGTATAAGCTCCTTGTGATGTGGGTACATTTATTATTGCAGTGAATTTTTTTTTTATTCAAGTAGGGCACACGTTTTAATAATTATCAAGCAGGTACAGGTACTGTGTAGTAGGAGTGGTAGAAATCGTACGCGTTTTCTTCAAGCTGAAAACTTAAATCTTCTTCTTGTTTTGTATGAGCCATTACCTAAACGGAGACGTCTCGAATTTCTAAGAATTTTAACCCCCTGTCGTTTCATATTTTTTTCTGAAAAATCCCAGGACCAACAACTTAACTTGATGTGGCTTTATCTATATATTTCATTTTCCTTCTTTATTAAGTATATAATTCTGTATACCACTGTTAAACTGTTTTACTTTGCATGCAATCAACCATCGGGCCTAATCTTGTCTTAGTGTAACAACTTCCTCCGCGTAGCGTGCGAGACCCGGAAGATAGGAGTGTCGACCTTGTTCGAGGGTTTCTTTACTTGAAATCGTCGGTCAGTGGTCATACCCTGGCACTGAGAGTGTTTTATTGGGCTGAAACTCTGGCAGTTTAAAGTTACTTACAATTTGAATGTTCAAAGTTTATGTCGTACAACAACAACAACAACAACAACAACAACAACACTAGAAACACCTACATTTTTCTCGGAAGAAAATACAGCACTTTTCTTTCCAGTCCAGTGATAGAAATGTGGCAACTATAGACAGGTGGCCAGTATAGAGAAAATGCTGATCTATTGACTAAGAGCAATAAGTTACACATGATTTCAGTACCCACTGATCTTTACTTATATAAACATTGCACAGGTAAGTCAATTGTTGAGATTTTCAGTTCAAATAATTCCGAAGAGAAATATTGATGAAAAAATAATCATTCTCGCCACTGTCAAACTTTCGTATCAAAACTAAACGCAAACTGTCCAATTTTCCCGCGATTTCTAGGCAAGTAAAATTTTCTCGAATGTCTCAACTGACCCTGCCAAAGTTAAATCTACCAAAAAATGATTGATGTTGCTAATGCGGTATGTTAGTAAATTCATCGACAAAGACTTGTATTCTGGAAAATTGAGGTAGTGTACCTTTTAAAATTCAGTATGCAGTACCTTCTGTCCTTCATTATTACCTCCATGAAAAAAGTCGAGGAATTGGTCTTCCTATATAACCCCTACCTGTTCTCGTGTTGAAGGCCCAGATAGGATTCGATGTAGTCCACAAAATCCGTGGTCCGTTTCCGCCTTAGTTCCACCTGGTAACTCACCTGGCGAGAGTTGACGAAAGTGCAGACACTACCTTCCGGTCTGTGCAGGGAAAGATGGAAAATGTTGAGAATGTAAAAAAAAATCTTGATTTCCGCGGGTTGCACTGATAGAAAAGGCATCCGTTTTTTTAATGAATGAAGTAACGCGGTGAGAGTGTCCACTCTTTAGGGCAAGATGGCAAATACATTGTCGACGTCTTTACTAATGCTACGGTACCATTTGCACCGGTGCCCGCATGGGGTGTATCTAGCCCCCGGGCAGTCTTTGAAGCCACAAATTTGTCCCGGTGGACTGTTTGATACCGCGAGATTACTAGTACCTCTCGGTGTTTACACGGTTCGTTAACGGCATCTATTTGTTGTCAGGTCCCGGGTTGATTTTAACTTCGCGTTTTTTTTTAATCCAAAGGTTCTGTCGTGCCCCAAAATAGTCCGGTAGCTGCAGAGACCCATAGGGGTCACGTAGGGGTCACGACCGTAGCATAAGGTTAGTATTTCTAAGCTATGACCCGCTTGTGTAAATAATATGCACTGTACTGCTCTGTGAAGCGGCTTCTTCGGCTTAAAATCAATCAAAATGAATATGCAGATAGATGGTATTACATGTACATGTAGTTGCATCTGAAATAAATGGTACCGTTGCCTTCTGTCCACAAAACTATGAACCCCACAAGGGCTCTTTACATCAGTACAACAGACAAGCAATGAGACAATAACAAGGGTCATGTGGTAACCCCTGGGGTCATTCAACGCCATACCAAGTCACTGATACCTCATCAATCACATATAAGGCACTAACAGCAACGTACGCAGACGCTCCCTAGCGACCAGCAGTACTTAACGCTTTCCAACCGGACGGCGCTCTTGTCGCGTTCTCTCTGCGACCTATGTATAAAAATTTGACAGATCGCTAAACGAATTGTATACAAAAACTAATCTTTTGACGTGTGTGTTTTGTCGTCTTTTCATTCACAGTTTTACATTTTGTATGATATACATGTACGTATCCAATGCACACAATCATCCGTTTAAGGTGGCAGCGCGATCACTGTCTACTTAAAAGGGGACCTTGCCAAGAAAGGATTAGTGATGGTGGACATTATCAAGACTTTTAAAACACTGAAAACTGACAAGTTTTTACTAACAGTTGGATGACCGGCTCATTTGCCGTAGCGTACACCAGGGGGTATTTCTTGACTCTAGTGTCGTTAGACCCTTCTACGTACTCGTAGCAGCTAGTAATTTGTTAGTCCTAAAAAAGGAGCATTTGTCTTCTTTCGACCAAAACTGGCACGTTTTTCGGAGAAAACACCTCAATAGGACAACGACCGACACCTCCTATCTGCGAAAAACGTTCGCGTCGGTACAACACGTACGGTGTAAGGGGACACCAGTCGATTGAATGACATCCAATGACGATACGTACGGTATTTGTTTGGTCACTGTAATACAACCAGGAGAAGGCGACAACAGATATGTTTACGTTCAAGACCAGAGAAAAGAGAGGGCGCATGACTAAACCTTCTGCGAATATCAACAGTTTCATGGAATTATGCTTATAACTTACTAGTATATCATCGCCTATCATAATCTTATATGCGCATTTGGGCCATCCTCCTAACGCCCGGTCCCCAACGGCACTACCTTATGGGGCCCTGCTGTCCCAGGGCCTACCTACGGGTATTATGATTGTCGCCACAAACAAGCTGTCAACCAATCAGAGAACAGGCCTTCCTTGGGCTTCATTTTGTCGGAAGCTGTCTCGCAAAGGCCGCTGGGAAGCTATCGGCCAATCATGTTACGTATTACCATGACTTTGTTTGCTCACCATGCCAACGCCCGATCCCCAACGGCTGACTGCCCATATAAGGGCAAGCTCATTAATATGTAATAAGTAGGGCGGGTAATACCGCCGGCAAAAGGGAAGGAAAGCAGAGTACAGTCAGGAATAAATGACTGACGGTACTCTGCTGTAGGAGAATGATTTGGGCAACTCTTTGCTGTCACAACGACACACGTATGAGTATTAAGAAAGTAGCATGTAAGATGTAAATGCCTACCTGCCTACCTGCCTAAGTGCCTAGGCCAGTGACTGGCCCCTTGCTACAAAAGGCTTCAAAATCAAGATGTAAATGAAATACATGAAAATACATAATTGCTAAGTAGCGATATGCAGCATGCTACATGTGTGATCAGAAACGTTTTATATCTACATATATTATATGCAAAGTAGAAGTGAGTCCAGATATTACTTGCCGACTGCAATACACACTGCTGACTTGTACACAGACCAATGCCTATTCACAAACTTTACGCAATGTCACACACTTGAACTGCTCTAAAATGGATTTCCCCTCACCATCTCTTGAAATGTGTATACTTGTGTGAGCAACAACATCTTTTAAAGACTACCAGATTAGCCGATCGCCAGCGCGTCAGCCTTTCAGTCAGGGATTGGTGGATGTTGGTTGTCAAATTCAGCAGTAGTTTGTGCTCGACATGTGCACGAATCATGAGCTCATTAGGTTCGGGTTAAACACCAGGTAAGGCTCAAGTAAGTAACTGCCGGTCAAAATGCGAAGGAGTTCTTCTTAGTCGCACTTTAGCGGATTTTTAACACCGCACACCACAGTTTTGAACGGAACTAAGCGGTTTAAAGTTTTCAGCGGAATACTACAAACACTACTATAAGCGTACAAACCATGGTTCTGATCACTACGTCGGTAGCGACATCGCCTAATAACTGAAAACAAGAAAGAGGCAACCGAAACGTTGACATAGACAAAAACAAGGTTACGTAATTGAAAACTCCATGTTTCCCAACCCAAAACTGTGAACCCCACCACCCTGTCCTAAAGAATCGGGACTGCTAAATACTATAGACCGCACGAACACATAGTACATACGTATCACTTATAGAAATACATATACTAGATTTTAACTTACAACGTTACATCATCTGAACACTAAAAGTGTTTAGATTTACATTATAGATTGGGTTTTTACAGTGGAAACGAAATTTCGTACAGCTGAAAAGGTTGAGACAATGTTTGACATTTTTCGCACCTTTATGTCACATTTCCATTCGTCACAAACGCACATACCGTGATATACGACCTTCTGTTCTGGTTACTCAAAAATGTACAAAGAAAGTCGTTCGTCCTGGTTCTTAAGAGGTAGAGGAAGAAATCACCAAATTAAATAAGGTTCTCAACTTACCCTCTTAATGTAGTCTGCGACATAACCGCCGAGCAACACCACAGAAACAACCCCAGTACAGTCCAGTGGCGAACTCCCGCCATTTGGCACTTCTTGACTTAACTCTTCTTCAGCTAACGGATAACTTTAAACGGCACACAGGCTGTAACGGTACACAACTAGTCCGACTGAGTTTGTTATCTTCTTTTCCTCTTGTTTTTCGAAGAATGGATCACGCTGTTTATTTTGGCAAGTACTTTAGGAAATTCCAGGTAATGACCTTACATCACAGCATTGCGTCACTGATAGACATAAAGGAAGGTGTAACTCTGTCTGTCTGACTTTGTTAAAAGTTTGTTTACACGTTACTCGAGACGCATGTTTACCAGTTTGAAGTGTATGCGCGCTTCACTTAGGGCGCGGTCACATAGGTTGTGCGATCGTCGTACGATTTTGGTGCCATAGGATTTTCAAGCAGGCCGTGACAGAACCAACCATCGACATGGATCCAAAACAGCATTTTGTGTACCAAGACAGTTGAGCTTTGCAGAAGACGTACATTTTTGTCCTCCAAAATTCCCAAAGTTACTGATCGTACAACGATCGCACGACCTATGTGACCACGCCTTTACACGACACAGCACATAGCAAACGAGATGATCATGAATGCACCAGTGGCTCTTAAATTGATGAATGAGTACTGTTGGTTTGTTTTTCGGAGGTGCCTTTAAGAAATTAAGCCTTTGTCTAGGGAGTGAGGCATCAAGAAAGAGCACAAAATAGAAAACCTGCTAAAAAGACTAAAAAAGTTTAAAAAAAAACAGCTGGAGCCTAACCTCTGTTTGGAGAGTAGTAATTACTACGTCTCGTTGAAATGACCTGGACACAGAAAAGTCAATCCGCCCGAAAAAATTGGGATGTTTCTACCTTCTAGAAACAGACCTGATATCATATTTGCCATACATATGAAAACATAAGAAACAGACAGCAAGGCTGTGTGTGTGTGCGTGTGTGCGTGTGTGTGTGTGTTAGAATTAGGCACTATTGCATGAATTATGCAAATTATGAACTTATTTCCATAATCGATATCTGCTTATGTTCCGCCTGTCATTAATTACATATTGTGCATGTATTTTAATCCAACAATGAAAAACGATGTAAATACAGATTTTCATTTTTCTAATTTCAAATTCTAATTTACATAATTGGCACTTCATTATCTCTGTCTACGCTAACTGCATACTAAAATATTCTAAAGATCTGTCGTTCCTTTCTTCAGTTATTCTCCTTGGAAGATTCGGACAAAAGAGCCCCTGCAGGACGCAGTCTCTATTGAAAATCATGTTGATTTCTGATGCGCTCGAGGAGAGCCAGAGAGTGCCAAGAGAGGTTGTCTGACAAAGAAACGTGGTCTCTATTGAACATGATGTTGATGTCTGATACGCGCGAAGTACCAAGAGACGTTGTCTACCACAAAAAAAACGCGGTCTCGATTGAAAATCATGTTGTCTGACATGCGTTTCGGCCAAACAACAAAGAACAACCTGCGAGCTGATGTGGCTGACAAAGACAAGCGGTCGCTTGATCCGTTATTTGAAAGACTAGAGGAAAAGAAGTTGTCGAGGCCCAAATCTCAGCCAGACTCGGGATTTTGTACAGCACGTGCGTTGCTTGAAGTTGTTCCGTTAGCTGAAGAAGGGTTAAGTCAAGAAGTGACAAATGGCGGGAGTTAGTCACTGGATGTTACTTGGGCTGTTCCTGTGGTGTTGTTCGGCGGTTATGTCGCAGATTAAATTAAGAGGGTAAGTGGAAACCTAGAAACTTAAGTTGGTCATATCTCCCGACACCTCGGACGAACTCCTTTTTTAAAAACTGAAGAAAGCCTGAAACAAGAACAGAAGGTCGTAGGTCACTGCATGGTACGTTTATGACGAATAGAAATGTGACATAAAAGTGCGAAAAAGGTCCAACGGATAGTATTTAGTAGCCTGGATACCATACCCCAACCTCAAAATTATCTTTCGTGTTGGGGTCTGGCAGGATGGCTGTAGAAAGGTTCTCGAAGGCCCTTGATCAGAGGGAGGAGAAGCTAGGATTGATGACCACTCTCACCACAGGTAGCCAGCTACAACACACCACAGTTGGTCAGCAGGCTATCACAGTAGCGAACCAGGTACTTAGTGGCCACTGTTATGGATTTAAAAAATACAGTTGGGGGTCTTTAACCAATCATGGTAGGGGTGTAATTACCTCCCACTGATCCTGCTGATCCTGCTCCTGTTCTATTGGTGGAGTTTTTTGCCCACTATAAGGGGCAAAATTGAGGAGCCGGCCTATGTCATCCGGCCAGACCCCTGCACGATAGATACTTGAGATCGGGCTGGGGTTTGGTAACCAGGCTAAGCATTTAGTGGATCGTGAATTTCTTTTAACTGGCCATGTCAGACACGTTGTATCCATCCATAGGCTGAGCTTAATTAATTCATTTACTGAATGCTTTTTAATGTACGCAAGACTAGTAGGAACTTTATCATTTGTTTTTTGTTCATTGTATGACAAGACTTCTCGTAGCTGCTTGTTTTCTTTAAGCAAGATTTCACACAGGTATAAAGTATGTCTTAAATACGTAATTCAGCATCTTCAGCTGTGCAGTATCATTGACTGAATCAAGTAAACCAATCTATATGTAATGTGAAGCAGCATACATGCTTTAGTTCCAAAAATTGATAGCTTTCGGAACATAACACTCTTTTGTCAAGTTTAGAACTCCTTTAAGGCAATATCACTTTGACCAAAAATCACTCTAAACTCGTGCACTCGATTCATTTAAAATTTGATAAAAGCTGATGCTTTTTATACCAGTACAATCCAAAGAAGACTTTTGAGAGGTCCAAGCCTTGGTAACCTCCACATTTTGATATATGGCGTCTTGTCAACATGTTCCACCTTTCCCTACACAGACCTGAAGGCAGTGTCTGCACTTTCGTCAACACCCGCCAGGTGAGTTACCAGGTGGAACTAAGGCGGAAACGGACCACGGATTTTGTGGACTACATCGCCTCCTACCTGGGTCTTCAACACGAGAAAAGGTAGAGTTAATACAGAAAGACAAGTATTTTTGTTTCATTTTGTGTGTGATTAGACGAGTTGAGCACTCTCAGGTAACATTGGGAAACTCACTTTTTCAGATATGACCTTATAACATCAACTACAAATGATAACAAAAAACAAAAAGGTTTGCTACAGTACCATGAAAAACCATCAGGACGTTCATAATCGACCTTGACTTTTGTCTTCCCAATACCTAGCCAAATACAAAATATCAGTACAATCCAACTAGAGATTTTAAGTTATGCTGACCACAGATATACGAAAACTCACGTGGGCGCACGCGCACACACGCACACACACACACATTGGGTCTACATGGCTTTGATAGCTCCCTTTTTTTCGCCGTCACCTTTCCAGGGTCCCACGAGCACTGGTTACCCGGTACCAGACTGAGTATTTCATCAATTACAGGTGTTGTGTCGGCTGGAACCACATCGCAGATACCTGCCAAGGTGATCTTTTATTTTCCATCTTGTTCTCAAACTACGTATACCTTTTTCAGTAGCGCGTGTAACTCAGTATTTAGAGGCACCATTTATGGCAAACAAAGTTGCTACAATGAATATCATCTGTCATTCTCATGACGGCCAAAGGGAAGAGTAGCTTGCAGGTAGCTGAAAATGAGTTTGTTGCAATCGCCTCACCAGCTCTTAAATCTTGCACGATCTCTTTATTTACAGCATTATCCTGTCAGATTTCTGCGTTAGGAATCTATCATTTTATCAAATTGTTTTCATTGGAACAAATGTGCATTAATGCAAAGAGGCTGCCATTTTTTTTTTACAGCCGACTGCCACTTCCCGTGTGTAAACGGGCTGTGTGTGGAGACAAGTGTCTGTGAATGTGACGAAGGATGGGAAGGAACACAGTGTGAAAAAGGTATATGCTCACGTCAATTTAGTTTCTTTGCTTCATTGTCAAATATTCTTCCTTGTGCGTCTTCAATGGATATATTCAATGGAACTAATATAGCTGAAAGGATGGCAGCGACTATACGTAAGGCGGGAAATGGTGTAACTAGAGACTGGCAGGATGGGAAGGCTGGCTTAGCCCGGGTCCAAGGTTGCTTGGATGCACTAACAGGAAGTTAGGTCAAAGGTCCCATAAAAGTCCAATAATTGGCTATGACGGGTCATCTAATTCCCTGTCTTCAATTTCTTGCTGTAATCTGTTGCTTTATTTGAGACAGAACATTGATGACAATGTATAAAACAAGAAAGTCATAAAATCTCATTTTACGGAGGTTCTTCCATGTCTTTTTTTTTAGCCGTGAGATGGTCCATGTTTGTTTGTTTATTTATCTATATGTTTATCTATGCTTCGAATCCCTACTTTACTTCAAATATCTACAACGTGCACGTGTTCGCAGCTTTTTTAACTGTTATTTGTCGGCAGATACCGATGAATGTTGGTTCGATATTGTGAGCACACCTGCATCAATACGGAAGGATCCTACAACTGCTCCTGCGACCCGGGCTTTCATCTTATCAACGAGACAAGATGTTCAGGTAGAGAAAAACGTCTGCTTTGACGTTTGGTGAATTTTGTGCACGGCAGACAAAAACCTTATACAAAGGCTTGTAGCTGTTAAATCACTACCTATTCTGTCGCCTGTCTTTTACATAATGTATGGCAAATAAGACGATATGTATGTACCAAACTGCATTGAAGACCTTATTATTTCCTTCTTGCCCGAGTCAATTTTCGAGTACAGAGTCATCCTAAATAACAGCATCACCAGCAATTATTACAAGAAGTGTATTGTACTATGTAACTTGTGACGAACACACAAATTCTGTTGTTGGACAGCCATCACACAATCACAAACGTACGTAATGTGCATTTTGTTGTATCTCAATGGCTACAGAGGAAGCCGACGTCGACGAATGCGCCACCGGAAACGGAGGTTGTGAGCAGAACTGCGTCAACACGTACCTGTCGTACCGCTGCACCTGTGACGATGGGTACACGCTCGGTACTGACGGTCACTCCTGCAACGGTACTTTACTTTACTTGCTAGTAATTTACGTATCCTCATCATTCCTCATCGTGGGGCATAAAGTTGTGAATTTCCTCCAAATCCAATGGGGTCTGTGTAAAGGACTATGTTGCATCCCAGGTGATCCTATGGCCGCCCTAGTCACAGTGCGTCTCCATGTAGTTTTAGGGCGCCCTCGTTTTCTCTTCCACACAGGGGCGCAGTGTAGGGCACCTTTGCGGATACCGTCATCGGACATCCGTATAACATGGTCCAGCCATTTCAATCCTCTCATGGCAATTTCAGTAGATAGTTATCTTGTCTATATTTTTCTTTGTTGCTGATTTTGTTCGGCCAGAAGATACTATTTTTTTTTGTAGACAGCTATTGTCAAATACATCGAAATCATGTCTGACTTTATAACTCTATAACGGTATGGATACTGCCAATATTTTTAAAAATCAGGATAGTCGATATTCTATGTTGTCAATACGAATAATTGTTTTATTTTAAGATTGCAGGAAAGGAGTACTAATAGTTGGCAATGGCTGGGGTTCATTTTGCTATGTGACCTAGCGTAAATGTTTTTGATTAAGTCAACTTTGTATATCGAATATCAATACCGTGATTTTGTGTATAAACGGGCTCTGTATGGAGACAATGGCCTGTGAATGCGACGGGGGGTGGTAAGGGGCAAAGTGTGAAAAGGTATATGCTCTCGTCAATTTAGTTTGTTTGCTTCATTGTCAAATATTCTTCCTTGTGCATCTTCAATAGATATATTCAATCAAACTAATATAACAGGAAGAATGGCAGCGACTATACGTAAGGCGGGAAATGGTGTAACCGGAGACTGGCAGGATGGGAAGGCTGGCTTAGCCCGGGTCCAAGGTTGCTTGGATCACTAACAGGAAGTTAGGTCAAAGGTCCCATAAAAGTCCCAGAATTGCTGTAATTTGTTGTTGCTATATGGGAGACAGTGTCAAAATGCAAAGACATGATCTATGAGAACTTCTCCATTAATAATAATGGATAAAACAAGAAATTCCAAAAATCTCTCAACATGTTACGGGGTAAATATTCTTTTATGTCTTTTTTAGCCGCTAGATGGTCCATGTTTGTTTATCTATCTATTTGTTATCTATGCTTTCCTACTCTACTTCAAATATCAAGAACGTGGAGATGCAGCTGTGCACGTGTTTTCAGCTTTTCTAATTGTTGTTTGTCCGCAGATATCGATGAATGTTGGTTCGGTATTGCGGAGTGTGAGCACACTTGCATCAATACGCAAGGATCCTACAACTGCTCCTGCGACCCGGGCTTCCATCTTATCAATGAAACAAGATGTGCAGGTAGAGGAAAACGTTTGCTTTAACTTTTGGTGAAGTTTGTGCATGGTAGACAAAAATCTCATGCAAATGCTTATACCCCCTTTCTACTGGGACGACGCTCTCACGGCGCTCTCTCTGCGACCTCAAATTTAGAAGAGCGCGATGAGAGCGCGGTGGGATCGCCATGGTCGCCACGGTCGCCATCACCTCCGTGACTGTTTTGAACCTGCTCAAAACAGTCGCCGTGAGAGCGCCGTGGATGGCGATCCAACGATGAGCGCAGAGAGAGCGCCAAGAGAGCGCGCAGAGAGCGCCGTGAGCGCCAACAGAGCGCACAGAGAGCGCGGCTAGCGCAATAGGTCTCAACAGTGGTTAAAGGTGGGTTTACACCTGCGTATATTTTCATGCCGCATGAGTTCCGTTTTGACATTTTTCGACATTTTGACTAATTTCTTCAATACGCGGCCGCACGCACAAGTCGCACCTCTATCGCATCTGAATCGTCTTTAGAAAGTTTCAAGTACGCAGGCAAACGAAAATATACGCCCAGTTCGTCTGATAGTTTTGGACATGCACAAAACTATCATTCGTACGCATTTTGGTGCCCAAAACGTTATGGATGCGCAATACAGTGGTCCCACGTCGGTCCATTGCGCTATGAAGACGCTACATGTCTGCGCTTTACACGCAGTAATACGCGGAAATCGCGGTAATGCGAGTACATAGCGTTCTTACAGCGCAGACACAACGCACCATGAGCGACCGTATAACGAATGCACACATAGATCACGATTTAGTACCGTGCGTTCTGCGATCGCTTTGCGCATACTACGCGTACTGATAGCGTGATCGACGCACACTCCAGATTTGGAATAAATACGAAGGTGCATCTGACTCCAGACAAAAAAATCATCTCAAGATGTATATAACTTTATTGCACAACAATTGTACGAGGTACAAAGTATGGCATCTACATAGCTACAGTGCGCATAGCACTGTAGTTATGTAGATGCCATACTTTTATCTACATAACTACAGTGCTTATAGCACTGTAGCTATGTAGATGCCATACTTTACCTCTTAACTTTAGTTAAGGCTTATCTAACTAATACAGGAGTTGTATTATGGGATAAGTTTCTTACAATCATTGGAGGCTTTTACAATCACTTGGGGAATTTCTAATGTCTAAACCTTCTTTGATATATTTTCCTATATTTGCTATGCAGGGATTGTCACATGTCATTATGTATTTGAATTTGCACTTCAGGTCCATTTGGATAAATCCTTGTGTACAAAATGACAGCCTTCTGTATAGAGAATTGCGTATATCGGAATATTTGGGACATACAACCATAAGGTGATATTCGTCTTCTATTAGCTCTGGACAGAATGGACATCCCTCTGGTCGATAGGGATTTTTTGGAATCTTCCGGTTTATGATGTCAGATCCAGGCCAGGACTGACGAATTTGTACCGGGGGCATGGAGAAATGGTCACAACTTGCAGGACACCATGAATGCAGGACACTGGTCCCAACAGAGCCTCCAGGGACGGGAAGATGTAGAGGAACCTGCTCAAGCACCGGGTCAATTTGTGTGACACACGTGCCATTTTGTGTAACAGATATTTGACTTCATTTGCTGATAATGGCACTTATTTTGTGTGTAGAACCACATGATATAAAGGTGCAATATAGAGCCATATTACAACTTTGAAAGAGGGCGTAAGGTTTCATAATTGTTTAATTTACGTGTTTGATAAAGATCTTGAATACGTTTTGTGGTGTGTATGAGTGTGATTTTTATAGTAGTTGAAATACTAAGATGATAGGGGAAATCATTAAGGACAAAGTGAAAACAAACACAATCTTAACAGTGCACATAATTTCTTAAGGTAAATGATGGCCCACATTTCTGTAAAAGCACAGTGTCACTGCTTTACTGCTTCGCAAATGAATAAAAAAACCTCTTCACTGTTTACTTGTCAATGTTCTACTTGCACTGCCTGTAAACAAAGGCATACGTAGTACAAAGGGTCCT